>NC_051042.1:1765669-2003169 GCF_904848185.1 Acanthopagrus latus | reverse complement strand
AGTTGGAAACAGAGCAAGTCAATTAGCTATACTGAGGAAGCTAAGCTTAGAAAATGCAAACGCCAACAGCATGATTGAGAGACATACTAACAGTAACCCAGATGAAAATCATGCTGCCAACGAGAAAGCACCTGGGCTTGCCTAACAAGCCAGGTTTAATAAGACAATAAATAATGGGACGTGGAGACGTGCAGACGTAAAAAACTTTCTATTCATTTCTCTCCCACATGTAACAAACTTCAACAACTACTGCCTACAGCAACTTTAAGGGATTATACTACCTGTCTGTGCTCTCAGGTGGGCAACCATTAAAAATCTCATTGCTATAAGAGTACAGGGTTTAATAGTCGATGACTATCAGCATCAACTGTGATGGATGATGCCAGAACCCTCGCTGTGATTGAGGGTGAGTAGTAGAACATGAACTTTGTCTGCAATATTTCTGAACAAAACATCTAATTAGTTTGAAGAATAAGAGTGACAACATTTAGAGGTTGTAGCTAATAATCTACCTGAAGGCATGAGTCAAGGGCCAAAGTCTTTCTTGCGCTGCATAGAACGAGTATTCCTGATACCTTTTTGGTATCACCTTGGTAGAGGGTCCAGGTAGCTGAGGTGACGCTAAAAGTTGATGTGAAATCACTGCAGACTCATTGATTGGTCAGAGAATTCCCTACGCTACACTAGAATCTCAGACACGGGACATCATGTACAATCCCAGCATTTTTATATTGCCAAGCTACCATTAAAAGCAACCGCGATTTTATTATACACTTGTCCCAGATTTTAAAAAAATGGTAGCCCACAAAACCCTGTCGCGGACTATTGATGAAGTGGAGATGTATCAAGAACACCATCCCTTCAATATCCTCTGTTTATAAGAGTAGCGCACTGTAGCTCCTGTGTGTTTGAGTCTGTGGTTGAGTAAGAGAGAATACCAGAGAGTGACGCTGAATGCGAGCTGAGAAAAAAAGCATTGAATTTGTTAGTAAATGTTCTGTGTAGGTTACAGTTTGTCACTGAATAAAGCCAGCCGCTTCTTAAGACTCGAGTTAAGTTCTTGTGTGTTGTTTTCCCAACTCCTGGAAGAGTGAAGGGGGGCGATCACATAAAGAATCCTGCCTATGTTGTCAGGGTACTACCAGTGGGAAACAAAACTGAGGAAAAATACTTGGTAGAAAAACCAAGTCATGTCGAGCGCTCTGCAAAAAATGACAATATGTCAAAACGACATAAGACACCCACACATACTATATGACCTGCATACTACAGCACACAACGCATATAAATTGAGGATAGCATAATCTCTTGTTCCGTTTCTTCAAACAGCTCTATTCACTGCTATTTTACTTTACTCTCACAAATGGGAAGAAAGAAAGAATGAAAGTAATTATGCAAGAATAAAAGCAACATGGGCTTATTACACTAATATCTGGGGATTTTGCTGACTTTTAAGGGGTTTTTAAGACCGTAATTATTCTACACAATGTCTACTGAGGTTGAATGGTTGAATTTGTCCTAAGAAAATCACTTCAGGCAGCTAATAACAGTCAAGAACTGAGGAGGTTAGGTTTTCATGCTTTTAGTGAGCTCTCCCTCCTTGTCTTCACGCAGCATCCTCCACAGACATTACGTTACACGCACACCAATGCAAACACATTCCCTCAAATGCAACACATTTGATATATGTGCAAGATCCTCTCGTGCCCAATCCCTCAGAGCCAGGGCCGCCTGAACCTAATGTTAGGCCCCGGGGCTGAGAGGTGTTGTAGGCCCTACTCAAATGAGTAAAATGACATTGGCCAGTTGTTTAATTTTACCAGCTGTGCTAGTGCTAGCACTGGTGCGGCTAAGTGCATCAAACACACGGCATTGCTGGAGTATGATGCTGTGTTGTGTGGACATATTAGTTGTATTGCCGCCTTTGGCGCACAGATCCCTCTTACAGGTATTACAGGTGACGATCCCGAGGTGTCGTCCTTCTTTGTGAAATGCAGCCAGACTTTTAATTTTGATGTGATGTGATTTTTAATGTGATGAGCTGTGGAGAAATGTCGTCCCGTCAAAATTAAAAGTGAGCTCAGCTCACCTCTGCCCTGCAGCAGCTTGTGTGTGTGACGTCATCGCAAATTTGCGAGTGGGGTACATTTGTTTACAGTGGCGGCGCAGCCCGGGAAGAATCAATTAACCTGAATATGGGAGGCTCCTGAACTCTGGAGGCCCCTGGGCTTCAGCCCAGGTAAGCCCGTGCATTAAGGTGGCCTTGCTCAGAGCCCTAAAACCTTAAAAAGAAAGATTTAATACATTTTCAAAGTAAATGGGTGGACAAAGAAGGGGCCATTATCATTATGCTAAATGTTGGCAACAGTTGTGCGTTCCCATGGAGAGAGCATCTCTGATGGCATATAGCGAAACACTATGGCTTTGATGTCCAAAATGAGGGAGAGAATGAGACCAGGGAAATGTGCACAAGCTGATGGCTCCCCTGCGTGTCTCTATCCTTACAATGAGAGAGCGGGCAGATGGTCAATATCCGGCTCAACTGTTTTGCCGATGCGTCTCTGTGCAGTTTTCGTAAAACTTGCAGAGAAAATATATTCATACTTGCCAAAATGCTTTTAAAAAGGAGAATTCATAACAGTAAATCTTTAACAAGAAGCACTGCCTGTGGCATTATACTTTTTTGGGCTGGTTATGTCACTTGGTAGTGTATGTTTTTATGAATCTCATGAATACTGTATATAACAGAAGAATCCTTTTGAGCACAGCAGAAATGTGCCTGCAGAATATTCGCAAGCATCACAACATCTGCCAGTCAAAAGTTGTGTTCTGTCACAATTAAATAGCAAACGCTTCCTGCTAGAGTCATGGTTTTGCACGGATCCATATCAGACAGAAATGCCAGTTTTTCAAACAACAGAGAAACCCCTACATTATAAAAAATTCACTTCTGCTCAAACCAGAAACTGTTTTCCTTACTGTGGTTGACTTCACTTCCAACAGTCAGAATGTGTGTGTGTGTGTGTGCAATAGGTAACATTTAACTCTAAAAGCACTCAGATGGATTCAAGGCCAGGTCAGTAGTTCCACTCTGACATCAGCTTGTCACAGCTAAAAGAGCAGAGGGAAACAGTAAGCACAGCTACCTGCTGCCCACGCAATGCTCTTCACTTTAACAGAAACAAAAAAATACACCACAGTTCATTATAGGGGGAGAATTGAGCATTTTCACAACAGCATAAGCACATCATCAGTGGAAGAGCTAACTGTTGTAAACATGTCCGCGGTGCACCTATGAATAGCCTGGAAATATTGACACAAGCAAACAAAAGATGTAGCAGATACCTGTGGACCTCAACACCTACACACACAGTGTGGGTGGAGAGGAGCACATTCCCTGATAGAAGTATTCCTTATGCAAAAGTAATAATTACAAAACACACATCCTAAATACTTACACTGACATAAAACAGGATTCTCTGTAAAGCAAATTAATTGTTGTGTCATTATTAAATGCTGACAGTGTAGCAGTCTTGTTTATGTAAATCAGTGCTGATTTGGAAACAGCACACAAACTCTATACCCCTTTTAATCCACAAAGACACTGACAGTATATATTTATCATCCAGTTTATGAAAGTATCTGAGCAAGTGGGAATAATTATGCCATCTGTTT
Organism: Acanthopagrus latus; assembly: GCF_904848185.1. Lineage (NCBI taxonomy): Eukaryota > Metazoa > Chordata > Actinopteri > Spariformes > Sparidae > Acanthopagrus > Acanthopagrus latus. The sequence goes on along the minus strand of NC_051042.1, from coordinate 1,999,494 downwards.
AATATAAAGTCTGTCAGACAAAGTCTCCTGAACTCACCCTGAACTGTGGTTTCTGTTCATGGTAATCCACAACAGAGGTGAAGCAGCTTCCTCAGTAAGACCTAGATTATCCTGGAGAAATATGATCCTATGTTCTTTCAGTTTCCATTTTATTTTAGACTGAAGAAAACAATTACATTTTAATTGATTCTAATAGGCTTCATTCATGGCGACAGTCTATAGTCAGTCTACAACTGTCAAGATGAACTAATTAATGAATGCAGTAATGAATAAAGGAGTTATTTGGATCCTAAAATAAACTTAATACATTTGTATACAAATGGCAACTGATACATTATATTTTCTGCTCCAGCCACTATCGTGGAAAATTATGAACAAATACATATTAAGGGGTCAGTGATTCCAGTGTAATCACATCAATGTTTGGGAAACAGACGAAAAGAACAATGAAAGCATTTCCAAAACTATAACAAATTCTCCACTTTATGTACAGCATGATCCACATGGACAAAATATTAACCATCTTGGGGGATAAAGATGACTTTTTTAAAGCAATATTAGAAAAGAAATATAGTTCTCTTTAGTAAGTTATACATTATTAATGACTTTTAATTATTCAGCTATTTAGAGATGACGAGGCGGTCCCGGAATAAAGTAAGACAAGCATGAAATTAATCAATTATTCTTTCCACAGTAAAAGATGGTGGTGACAAGTATCTGTTGCAGCAAACAGGAAGCTGACTGAAAGTTAAACTTTCAGTTTTTTTAGCTGCTTGATTCATGGCCATAAGGAAGACACATTTGTAAATTTCAGAATTCTTCAAAATGGATCAGTTTCATCTGATGTGAAATGACTGTGATGTCTGAAGGAGGGCAGAGACTTTGGGATGGAAGCTGGGTTAAAACATGCTGGTATACCCTGAGGCAAAAGCAATAAATGCACAGGAAGTCAAATTATTAATTGTTAACCATAATGTTGTATGAATAAAAAGCTCTCACAGTCTCATTAACACTAATAATGAGTCATCTTTTTAGTGTGAGGGTAAAGTGCTGAAGATTTCCTGAGAAATGAACAGAGGACTCAGTGGACTCCGAGTACAAGGGTGCTAAACCACCATCCATGTGTGTATGTGCCTCGATGGGCAATCACATGTCTGCTGCCTCTTGTAATCTGTAGTTCTCATCTGAGCTGTGGTCATCTGCTGAGGTTAAAGGTCACAGTGAATGATGACGGCTTTGACTTCCCACAAGCCTTAGATGTGGGGTACTGCTGATCTGGCTGAAAGGGAGGCTGCCTGGAAGGTGATCAGCCTGCTGTTTTTTTGTCGCAGCTCGAGGAACACATGCTGATGTGCACGAGACACATGCACACATAATCATTTTCAAGTGCTTCAGGCAGATCACACATTTAAGCTGACCTATGTGCCTTTTAATCAGTGCATGGATGTGACACACTGAAGTGAAGAAAAAAAAACAAAAAAAAACATGATTACCACTGGGGATAATCCCATTCTATAAGGCCTGGAGGCTAACACATACAATCTATACCACACACACACACACACACACACACACAGACACACAGACACACACACACACACACACACACACACACACACACACACACACACACGCACACACATACACATGGATGTCCGCTTGGAAATCTACACTAGCAGCAGGTGGTAAATTCTCAATAATTACAACCGTATGTCACTTTTCATCTAAAGCTTTGACACTTGTCAGAGCTTCTTACTGGTAATTTGCATGCTGATGATGGGAACATGAAAACAAAGTATAGTTGAAGCTGCAGCAGTAAGTAGATCAAAGAGTAATGGGTATGAAAGGTGAAATCTGGCTTCACCGTGAGACACTGTGCTCTACAGCAACAGTTATAGAAAAAAAATATATAATGTATGCATCATTAACAACTGATACGCATTTGGGGCTGCTACAGGTCGCTGCTACAGGCCAGCTAAAGGTACAGTGTACTTGCTGAAGGTATAATGTACTACCATGAATGCAAATTACTTGCTTGGTTACTAATCACAGACGACGAAGATAAAGGTCTGGGGCAGACAGGAGCAAGTAAGTCTCTGACGGAGGGTTCTAATAATAATTCTACTTCACTGCCTCACCGCACATTATCCCAGTCCTGTGGCTTAAGCTTTTATATTGAAATGTATGATAATATTATTTGAAAATATAACATAGCCTATTAAATAAAACAAATGGCAGCAATTCTGTATATTACAACCTTTTTCTTTAAGAGAGAACCAATTGATAACCATCTTAGGCCGAGTCTTTTCCATCATTGTATCACAAATGTCCATTGAGTCTTTCTAAATAAAACTTCAAACATCCATACTGTCACTTTACAATCTCATATATGCCAACATCTACTTCAAGTTCACATTCACCAACGATGCCTCAAACACTCATAAATATGTGCATTGTTTCCAAAAATCTTGTCTGTCCAGTCGAAAATGACATTTCTGAAAACCTTTACCAAGGAGTTTTCAAAAAGCTCAGTTTTCTGTGACCTAAAATGCTCTTTATTTGTGTAGAAAAAGGCCAAGCTGCATAGAAAAACTTAGTTTAGAAATACCCATGTAGAAGTGGACAGGGCCTCAATTATTTCAGTACTGCCGTCACTATACTGTCCCGTTGAGGGAGTTCACCCAACCTACTTAACCTGCAGCTACAGCTACACACATGAAAATCCATTATTTAATGCAGAACACTGCTGCACAAAACTGTTGTCTTCTAGATATCTTAACTTTAATATGGGCTGAAGTTCCACTTTGTTCTATTGTATGAGTTTCTATTGCTTGTGGGCTGCAATTCATCATGGAGTAGAGATTGGAGGATGAGAGGCGATCAGACAGGTGATTCATGCTCTTCTTCTCTCTAAACAATCACTTTACGAATGGTTTTCAGTAATGCAGCAAGGCAGAAACGCTGCTAATCCAATATCACAGTACTAATCTAATATTAAAAATACTATTTCCATTTCCATCATCCAATTTTATTGAAATTAATGTTAAATGTGCTGTTCTGCAAGATGTAGCAACAATGCCATCTCGGGTCACTGGACAATTTTAGATTGAGATTTAATTGAAGGATTAGGAATGTATGATAATTGTATTGAGACATTTTAATAGTATCTGTGAGTAATGATCAATATTACAAAATGGGTATTTAACTAAATAACTATGATCATAATTGCTGCATTAATGCAGCCTTCCTGGATGAAGATTTAAGTCCCTTTCTATGGCTTTCTTCAAATGTGGCATCTGCAACCTACTGAATAGCATAAATGACACTGCTCTCTTTGTGTATGGCAAACTTCAACTAAGTAGTAAGGCCATAAAATCTGTTTTATTTAACAGGAGGCAGTAGGGAAAATAAAACTGGCAAAAAAGAACATGAATATTCAGCCTGCCGGGAGAGGGAGGGATAAGAACGTGATACACGGTACAGGAGTGTATGCTGTGCTGTTTCAAGCTGTGACATCTGCACCTGAAAGAACTACACTTCATCATCAGACTTCCTGCCGAAAGTTTCTGCCACTGAAATAACAAAAGGGAAGGAAAATCACTCCTTCTCTAGTTCCACATTACTTTTCTTTTTGTGCATGTCTGTATCTTAGCCTCTTTCATTGTGTCGCCTTTTGTCTCCCCAAAACCCCGACTGCTCGCCTTTCTTCAAACACCAGAACACCTTCAGGATCTCCTTTCAGCGGGGTGCACCAGCCTCGTATTCTGTGTTGTGGTTTAACAATGTTGATCTGTGTGAGCAAGTAAGCGTGTGTGTGCAAGACAGAGGAAGAGAGAGACAGACAGAGTCTGGAGGGACCGTCTGTCCTGTGACCTGGATATAACGTGCACCCTGAGGAGTGTAGTTTTAGGAGCTGCCGCTGGAAATTACACACTGGACTAACATGCAAACATAAACACACATGGACACGCCAGCGCACACATGCACACACACCCTCAATCTGTCTTGTAGTTATTAATGACTGTTTCCGAAACAGTCTGCAAATGGATGAGCTATTCCCCTAACGTGTCTGTTAAATAGACCAGCATATTTATATGTTTTCCAGAACGGTGTAACAGCTCAATAGTTTAATGTTGATGACATCATCTATAACTTCAGATAAGACAAAACTATTTGTATTAATATGACTTACTGCTGACTGATAGCATCCAATAGTGCATCACTTGCAGTACAATTAATGTCACACATCATTAAATGATGTGACAGACCCATCTGACAGCAACAACAGCAATTATTTAATGAAAAGAACAGCTGGGTAGTTGGAGTGACAGTGTGCCACTTAAAGAAATTAAAACTTCAGATTTAATCAATAGGAATTCCAAGTTAAAGGTCCAGTGTGTGGGATTTAGTGACATCTAATGATGTGGTTGCAGATTGCAATCAACTGAATACCCCTCGTCTCACCCTCCACCTCAGTGGCTGTTATACTGCAAAAAACTGTCCTCTCTTGAGACAGCGTTTGGTTTGTCTCTTCTGGGTTACTATATATATATATATATATATATATATATATATATATATATATATATATATATATATATATATATATATATATATATATATATATATACAATATATACTAAACAAGACTAAAACAAGATGATTCTTTGTTGTAGGTGATTATACAACAAACATTTTAATTTCCTCTGGTAGAAGTGTATACTTGTATGTAAATACACGCTGAAAGTAAGACTGATATTATGTGCATCAAAACTGAGACTACAATCACTGTCATTAACAGTGACTGAAGACAAAATCCTCTTCTCCTTAAGGATTAACGGGTTCTTCCATTATTTGCTGGACCAAGTCCACACCATGTCTGAATGAGTGAACAAGGTAAGACAGAGCATCGCTGACAGGTGGTGGAGGATGGAATTGAGCTTTCAATTTACAAATCAATGTATTTTCCAATGTTCTCCTATGGTGTATTGGCTGAAAGAATGAGATCACAGCTGAAATGAGTTTCCCTTGCAGAATGTCTCAGATCACTCTTACAGACACAGGGAACATCCGGCGATGTCTCTTGGACGCCTCCCTGTAGTGCTGCAGGCGCTGGGAGAGACCCTCGGCTGTTCATGTGTCCTTTGAACACTTGAGGAAAAAAAGGGCTGGAGGTTGCGGTTGTGTAGAAGGATGTCGACTTTCTTTTTTTAAGTCTGCCTCCATAGCCAGAACCAATTAGCAGAAACTGGGCATATTGTTGACTAAATGATATTATCACATCTTCAAATACAGCAGTATCATGCAGATGCCACACATCTTATTTAAAGATAGGTCACATTCTGCATTTCATTCTGCATTTCAATGTCTAAAACTATCTTTTTTTATTACATACATTACATACTTACATTAGACTAAACATTTCCAACAGTTTTAATCCGAGATAATAGGACCTTTCATTTGATTGCCTTTCGCTATAACTTCTGGAAGAGAGTCAGACAGTGAGGAAGGAAATCAGTATCAGGACTAATCAAAAAATGAACCCAAGTTTAACACTGCTATTACATTTCAGCCTGAATCACTACATATATGTTTTCATCAGCACTGGAGGTTGCTTGACCATGAAGAAAAACATCTTCCTGATCCCAGAGTATTTAAGTCCTGTGTTTGGTTTGAGAGACCTCTAGCAGCATGTCCAACCTGAGCTCTCCCACAAAATGACCTCCTGCATTCATAAAAGACCTCCCAACTCTATTTTTTCCTAACCGTCCCTCCGTCAGCTCATTGTTCGATTGATTCCACCAGATTACTCTCATCTCACACCCTCCACTCCTTCAGTCTTCCTACTTTGAACACTTAGATCTATGTTCATTTTGCTGGGAGGAGGAGTGAGGCGGACTGGCAGGACTTTTATGTGAAAAGCGGCTATAAATATCCACTTGGAAGGAAGAAGAAGGGATGAAGAGAGGGTGGCAGAGAGGGAAGAAAAAGAGAGAAAGAGAGGGATGGAGAGGGTGTGGGAGTTAAAATAGATCAGCTGTGGGCTGTACAAATATTTGGTAAGCAGAGAACATTTGGTTAGAAGGAAATTACAGATGAAGTGATGCACAATGCAGGATACACTGCAAAAAGTCGCTGAATCCAAAGCAGAGGATGATTTGATAAAATGTCTGAGCAAAAACAAAAACAAGCACACCCTATCACTCAAGATGCCCTCTGAAAGCCGGTGCTTTTACTGAATAGAATAAATGTAGTTCAGAATTACCATGAATTTATTTATGTATTGACTTCTGGGATCACAACCACTGGATGTGCCTTTATGTTATGTAATTATTAGAAGCCCTCATTTTTACAGGTTCAGGGATTCAGAGTGGAAGATATCTTAAGACTTCTCCAATCTTTGAACCGTTCTTTCTTTCTTACCACCCTGACCTCCATCCCCATCCTCTATATGCTGATGATGTGGTTTAAAATGTTACTGTGTGGGTTGGATAGGAGGATTACGATGCTCGGGCTTAAAATGAGAAAGAAATGGATGAAGGGAGAGGAAAAGGAGAGAAGCTCGAGCTTGTGTGATTAGAGCTGTTGAGACAGAAGTCACTTCTAGATGAGGGTGACTGCAAAGGGTTAAGCCCGACAGGACTTACTGGTGATTATATCCAGCCTCGACAGAAAGTAGGCTTCAAATGTACGTGTGTGAGTCTTTTGAAGCTCCTACCCAACATCATACTATTTCCAACACAACAAGCACTCAAACAAACATGAAAGAACAAACACACACACACGCACACACACACGGGCGTGCACAGACACACACACACAAACACACACGTGCACAGACACGCACACACACACACACGACAATCAGTATGCATAGACAATCCCAGCCCTGACCCCTTCAGCTATCTTATCTCCATCTCTGAGGCCAGATAATCCACATTGGTCCTTCAACAAACACACATCCACATCCTGGTGTCCATGGTGCTTACGTCCAAGCACATGCCGTAGTGATTTTTAAAGGGCTGTCTTATCAGTCGCCATGACTGTAAGCTGAAGAACACACTCACCTTAGCTGTCCTCTCTCTCAGTCTGTGCTTTCATAAACTGGATGGTAATCACTTCTTCATTATAGTGCAATGTCACATATTCCTATTGCTCAATGCAAATCATTTTAAAACTCTACACCCTGCAGACAAGGACAGTTTTGCTCCGTTTCATGAATGTCAAAATGTCTGCAATCACATTAATTTATGCCTAATTTATGCTTCGGCTGATATCTTATGATTTATTAACGAGAAGATTTAACTACTTTTGAAAACGACTTCGAATATACTGCTGTTCTTTGGGTATGATAATGAGAACTGTTCTTCAGAAGTATGTAATCTTAAAAATCACTGTATCAGTATTAAAATGTATATGTGAAAAAAGTCGGCTTTGTATAAAGAAAACGATTACATGTGAATGTTCCTGCTCGACTTCGTTTGATCTGATCAGTCAATCTGACTTAATAGCTTTTAGTTTGCAAAAAACACAAGCGTGACTGTGAACTGAAACATAACACATCAATGAGACTACTGTTTGTGCATCAATATGAAGACGTTCTCTCTTCCCAGCATGAGACCATGTCAATGCAAGTAAAGTAATTTCACAGTTATTTAATGACTAAATCCATCCTCCATGTGGCATCTTAAAAAAACCCAACATTTATAGGTTTGAAAGCTAAACAGATTTACATAAGCCTTTTAAATATGCATCTTGAGTTATTAGGCTCCAATCAATTTCACTTTATGTTGTGCTGGCATACTATAGTTAGTATAATCTCATCAAAATGGGGAATGTTACATGACAAATTGGAATGTGGGGAACAAATGAAGTGAGTGTTCATCAGGATTGAGAGGATATACATTTGCATGAAATCTATGATTCTCATGACATCGACTCTTTTACTAGCACACCATTTGTGCAGAGCTGTGTGCTACATTTGCAGCCCCTGGATGTAGACACACTAAAGCTGCGTGCCTCTGCACTGACGGCTCATGAAGTGAAGCATAGTACTGAAATGATTAGTTGGAGTGGAGTTCAGGGACCTACTTGAAAGGATTCCAAAGGACCGCTTCCAAGTAGGGATTAGTTTAATTTCAGCAGTATCTCATTCATCTACTAGACATTATCAAAAACATTATCTACAAATCTTACTCTTTAACAAGCAGTTTTTCTTCTGAACACCTGGCCAGCTTGGTGTGCACATTTAAAAGGCTAAATGTCAATAATTGGACTGTAGCTGAGAGTGTTTGTTCTCCTACCTGCCACTGGTGTTGCGGAGGACCACCAGGGCATCAGGGAAGCCGTCCAGGTTGTAGTCCCCGAGGTGCAGGGCCAGGGGTTGGCTGGGTTTTCCTGGCATAAAGCCCCAAACTGTTTCCCTCCGCTGGAAATCTGACAGCACTGATACCCACTGCAACAACATCCCAAAAATACACATCATTCAGAGTTAATCAATACAACACTGGGCACAACTATAGCAAAATAAAAGGGGAAAGGAGGATGGTAATGCATACAGAACTTTATATAGGCACTGCACTTGTTGTGGCTACAAAACAACGTGAACTATGGTGCTTTACTCAATTATTATGAAGAAAACTACCTGTAAGTACATAATACTTCTTTTTTTTTCATTTCTTTTTTTTTTTACCTAGGCCATTAGACTCTTGTTAAAACCTTGTGTTTGCGCTGATTGCTGGCTACAATGTGGTTTTCACACAAGCATAGTAATTGTATATTTCACTTGGCATCTCTGAGTGGGCACACACAGACAAAAAACAACAAATACAAAGTGCAAGAAAGGATTGCTTATTCCCAACTGCTGTGTTGAAGCAATTAAGTGCTTGTAGTGCTAATTGTAAGTGTTGGATTATTTATCAAGGTAAGCAACAACAATAAACTCGTTGCAAAGTAGAAATGAATCTACAGCTTCATTTGAACATTTCTGGTAGGTCAAGTGGTTGGAAGATAAGAGTGGGCAGCCAAAAGCGAGCAGGTGCAGATCGCTGTCCAGTTTGGGTAATTTAAATCCTACGATATGTTATTCAGGTGTCATCGTGCTAATTATTTAATGTGGAAATACCACTGCTTCCATGCATAACTCAAAGGCACTGATAAAAAGTATTCAATTTAATGGTAATTACACCGAGTGAATCCAACTTGTGCAATGACAAGCTAAAAAAGAACAATTTCAAACTAATAAAAACAGTTAGTCTCAGTGGAATAAGAGCAGCAGTGCAGGGAACAGACGTTACAAACAACAATGGCAGCAACCCTTTTCAGTGCAGTAAGAGCACTCCAAAAATACTCCTCATGACTGGCTAGTTTGAGGAGCACATTTACCACAGAAAATGAAAGTGTGATGAAGTTAACTCTTAGTCCAACAATAATATGACTGAAGTCCAATCAAATTGCCCACCTAATAGCAATTTATCTTCTTTGAATCCATCAAGATTACCCTGAGTGCAAACTAAGAATCCTGAAGTAAGCAAGCTTTCATAAGAAAAGGATTTACTTGGGAAGTAAAAAGCAAATTATTAGCAAATTGCTAGAAGTGACTTGTAAATCCTCAATTAAGCAACTAATTTCTTGTGTGGGGATGCTGTACAAAAACAAAGCAAAATACAAAAGGGAAACAAGTTATCAAATACAAGATAAAACACACATTTCAAATATATTATAAATTGTCATTTGGCCTGATAAACTATAGCACTCGCAGTCTGCATTCTTGCCTTTGATGGCATTCTCTTTATATATCAGACGCAGGTACTAAAGAAGCCCTCCCATGCTGTTAACAATACACTACTGAGGCACCTTTCCCTGATCTTGACGATTTAAAATGTCCAGGTAATAAGGCCCTGAAGGGGGCCATGCTGTAATACTGCTATTGACTGATGTAGTTGGAAGAAATAAAGTGAAACTACAGAGGGACATGTAGTACACAACATAAACACAAACAGCACACCAGAGAGACCCCTATCACCTCTGAATGTAACTTCACTTAGCAGCTGCATCACTCTGCCAACATAATATCACTGGTGTAAGCCTCGGCTCTCTATTTATGTTATAACGTCTTTTTCTTCCAGCAGTACGATTCCACCAGATGACTGTGAAAGCAACAGAAAAATGAGCTATTGCATTCATTCTGCTGGAGAAAGGTTTATTGTAACAGCCCATCTATTCCCAGGGAATTCATTGTATGGAGTCCCAACCAGTGACTGGTCTCCCTGCTTACATTATTGTCCTCACAATGAATTGTTAGCCAGTGGACTCCTGTGAATTACATATAATACAAAACAGGGTGGTGTTACAAGGGAGAGGGAGCCAGAGAGACAGAGAGAGAGAGCATTATCATCCCTAATCCTAACCCTAACACAATTCACAGCAATTCATGACTGGCATGTATTAAGTACAGGATGTTCAGTTCAGTACACGAACTGCTCTGTCTAGTGCAACTTATGAATCAAATAATTACAGTCATTAATACTCTGTGACAGTCTAATTACATGCCAGCTCTTGACACACGTGTCAAATGCAGCTACTGGCCAGTTACCTAGCTAAATCTAAGCTTAATACCACAGTACTGCGATAAATCCTCCCTTCACGAAGGTAAGTGTTCAAAGACTTGCTTTTAGCTAGGTGTCCCTCCTACCTGGCCACTGAGTGCAAATTCAAACTACAGCTTTACTAGAGTAATGCTTGCTTCACTGCACACATGTGACAAGTCTTTTATTCTCCTCTGGTTTTCTAAAAAATACTAAAACCTATGATGCCAAATAACCAGTTTGGAAACATTTCTATGTGTTAGAGTGTGTGTGTGTGTGTGTGTGTGTGTGTGTGTGCACGCGTGTATGTGCGCGTGTGTGGCCAGATGCTGGAGCTTTAAACTACTCATTACTGTTAAATAGGGAGAGCAGGTGCAGAGGAGAGTCACCAGAGAGACACTCACCACAACTACCACTAATAGCTTATAATATGACCAGCATATCTGAGAAAGAAAACTGAAGCCAATTACCAATTAGTTGAATATTTATCACACAAGCCTTGATGTCAACAATTTAAATTTTCTTCAAACCAGCTGTGCACAGGATGTGAACACAGGTACTGATGTAGAGGCAGACACTGGGGCCTGTTTGTAGGGGTGGCAGACATGGTGGTAGGTCATGTTATTGATATCGTTGCTATATAACAACTTAAGTAACCTTCACAAGGGCCAAGCCAAATGGTACAAAGCTTCTACTGTTGCAATTGTAATCCATCCAAATCAGTGTTTGGATGCCAGTCCGAAGTCATGGCAAACTAAGACAAATTCAAACACTTGATGATTTCTCTTTCTGATCAAAACTAACCGTAAATGAGCACCGTAATCAAACTCAAACCACTAGACATGTTGGGACATGATGAGACCACAACAATTCAACATCTTCCATTCAGCTACCTGTGAAACTCTGTAACAAAATACAATAAAAATATATGAGAAAACATCACTTCTGCCATTCTTATTCACATTCATCATTTGGTGGAAAAACACAAGTGAGATCCTTATCCATTATTTCATTTGCATTTCTTTATATGTATCATATTTGTTGATTTGATACAAAAGCTAATCGAATAAATTTAACATCCTTTACCCTTTAGGCAAGCACGACATTCTGTTACACTATTTTTTTTTGAAGGACAGGGCTTTTGAATATTACATTAAAATGTGAAGTAAAATTGAATCAAACCCTAACCCAAGTTTTCATTTTTCTCTTCACAACACAAATATGGCAGTTAAAGTTGTTAGGTTTCGACATGGAATAGGCCGAAGTGAGTTGAGGACGATCGCGTTCATGTTCCTCTACACACAAATGGTCTCAGAAAAGCAGCGAAAAGATAAACTAAGATATCTGAATATTTTCCAGAGCATGAGGGCGAGCTTGGACCTTTAATATAACGCTGCTGAGTCAAGCTCTCATTAAATGACCGTTGAGTGATGTTGCAACGTCGTTTAAGAGGCTGATGGCCTGCCATATGGGTGTAAAGCTCGGCTATGATTACTGCCATCCAGAGTGGATGGGAGTGCAGGAAATGACCACTGTGCTGTGGCTGGCAGAGAGAGTGAAGTGAAGAGAGAGAGAGTGAGGACCAGAGACGATGCTTCCAGCTCATTTGTGGCTGGTAAACACAATGCTAGGCAGGAACGAATATAATGGTACACTGTCCAACACAAAGATGCGGTTGAGTAAGAGATCACAGAAATGAGAGGAGGAGGAGAAAAATAAGAGAAACACAAGAGTGGTTTTGATGACTATTACCTCTTTCACACTTGACAAAAAAAACACTAATCTGGCTCCTGTCTCCAGTGGGAAAAGGTATAATTGGCATTAATTCTCAGTTTGAATGATTCTGCAGTAATCACACGTATTTATCTGCAGTAACGGAATCATGACACCAAGGTGGACCTGCTAATTTTCACCTCATTTTTGTAACTACGCTGTGATGCGTGTTGAAGTTAGGTCTGCTGAAGCAGAACTTGGACTAAATCATTATCTACTGAAGGTAAAATGCTATATGTAAGAATACACTTGCCTTCCAGGTGTCAAGGCCTGAAATGGGGAAAGATGTTGATCTATCGAGCATTAACTACACATTAGTTCCAATGTCAGAAGTTATTCAGGTTTTCATATGGCAACTACGTCTGCAATTTCTTTTTTTTGCTCTTCAGTCTGCAAGGCACATTAATTCACAGGTGAGTTATCTTTTACGCCGCAGTCCTTTGGTCTGGGCTCAGCATTACCATGCCTTTCTCTCTCAGGACAGAGTGAGGCCTTTGCTGGCCGGCAGCCTTATCAGCAGACCACTGTGCTGCTGTTGGCCCTGAGGCAATCAGTGCACTGTCTGTTGCTTCTTTTCTAACACTGATTAGAGGAGGAGTAAGGAACTGCACGGAGAATACCAACAGCATCGAGTCAACGGCACAAAAATGCCAAAACACAGAGTGCGTCTCATGCACTGGGCTAAAGAGACACATCTGCAGAATATATGATGGCATATGAGCTGCTGATTAAAGCAGAGATGACATTTTAATTTATGAATAAATGTCCATAAGTTTAAGACAGCTTGGGAGAATAGCAGTGGTTGAGGGAAAAAGATGGCAAACAAAAAGACATCCTCAGGAAAGAAAAACACTACAAATAATGAGATCGAAAGCACACGCATATGCAAACTGCATACTTGTGTGCATACATTCAATCAGAAATACAGTCATGGAAAAAATTATTAGACCACCCTTGTTTTCTTCAATTTCTTGTTCATTTTAATACCTGGTACCACTAAAGGTATAATACAATGAACACGACAAAAAATGCAGCTGATCACATAATACTTTATGTCCTATTTGACATTCTTAAGCTTAATTGTATTCCCAGGGTATATAAGAGGCCATTTCATGTCATAAGCAGCGCTGCACATGCAAAGGCTTAGAGTGGTTTCCTGCTTACATTCAAGCCATAGCACAACTCAGAAGTTGTCAGCTCTCACATAATGCCTAAAACAAAAGAATTATGTGAAGCCACAAAGGCAGCCATCTTGGCACTGCTGGAAATTGGCATGAGTGAGAGACAGGTAGCAAAAAAACTAAAGATCTCCAAGACAGCTGTTCATTACAACAAGAAAAAACAAGCCGAACACGGCACTACCAAATTGCTACCTGGCCGCGGCAGGAAACGTCTCTCTACCCCACGAGATGACCGTGCACTCGTCCGTTCCTGTGTCAGGAATCGTCGTCAGACCTCCAGGGACCTTCAAAATGAGTGGGCACTGTCGAGAAATGTGACTCGTTCGGCAAGGACAGTTCGAAACCGACTTGTTGAAGCTGGTCTGAAGTCACACAGAGCACGGAAGAAGCCCTTCATCAACGAAAGGCACAGGAAGGCCCGGTTACTCTTTGCTAGGGATCACAAGGATTGGACTGTTGATGATTGGGCTAAGGTTCTCTTCAGTGATGAATCCAATTTTGAGTTGATGCCCACTCCAGCTAACTTACTGGTTAGGAGGAGGCCTGGAGAAGCCTACAAACCAGACTGTCTTGCCCCTACAGTAAAACATGGGGGTGTATCAGTGATGATCTGGGGTTGTTTCAGTATGAGTGGAACAGGGCAAATGCAATTGTGTGAAGGGCGAATGAACCAGGTCATGTACAGGGCTACTCTTGAAAACAGTCTTCTTCCATCAGCTGGAAAACTCTTTCCTGCCTCGAATGACTGGATTTTCCAACAAGACAATGCCCCTTGCCACACAGCAAGGTCAGTTAAAGCCTGGATGGAGAACCACAACATTCGCACCATGCCTTGGCCTGCTCAATCACCAGATCTGAATCCAGTTGAAAACCTATGGAAAATCATCAAACTCAAAATGGAGAACCACAAGCCCAAAAACAAAGCAAATTTGTTAGAATTTGTGCAACAGGAATGGGCTGCTGTGACAGCAGAACAATGTCAGAAGCTGGTGGAGAGCATGCCAAGACGCATGGCTTCAGTCATCAAAAACAATGGTTACGCAATCAAGTACTAACTCCTGTGTGTATCATGTGTTTAAAGCAAACAGAAAAGAAAACATGGAATGCTTAAAAGCAGTGTTTTTGGCAGTACAGTGCCATAGCTATTGATGTAAGAACTTAAGTGATTTTGGTTACTATCAAGAAAACCATGGAAAATGGCTAGATATCAGCTCTTAAATTAAACTCTTACGAGCTATTTTTGTTGTTATCATTATATTTGTCCAAACAAATGTACCTTTAGTTGAACCAGGCATTAAAATGAACAAGAAATTGAAGAAAACAAGGGTGGTCTAATAATTTTTTCCATGACTGTATAACAGAGGGATGGCATAATCAAGCAGGAGTTAAACATTAAGCCTACCAGAAAAGTAATTAATCAAGCTCTGTCAAATCAAAGTTAACTGATTTTTTTAAGCATAGTTATCTAAATATTTTATAATTTCCTGGTAAAAAGCTTGATTGTGTCTGTCAAACATGACCTAATGACATGATGATCATATTGTGTGAACACTTGGCAAAACAAGAGCAGATGATGCAAGAACTAATTGTGGTAAATTAGCAGATGATATCACAAAGTGCAACTGCAAAGTGGAAGTCTCGAGATCAGTCTTCTTCAATCAGCACTTACATTTTTCAATACGGCACTTCACTTCAGTTTACCCTGTGTTTGTTCTCATTGCTCAGCTGATTTGTGTGTGGGTTGTGAGGGAAGTCATATGGGCCTCAGTGAGGATATTAAAGGTCTCTAATCCAATTTTATCTTTTTTTTTTTTTCATTTTTTTATGAGAAGCTACAATGAATAGCCAACCTGACAGAGGAACAGCTTAAATAAATCATGAGGCAGTTACTCCTTCGTCCTAACTGTGGAGGTTTTGACATTTAATCACTAAATATAGCAGAGAATTTGAATAATGTCAAGTGTGTGTCTCTATAGATTAATCTGAGGCCCAACGTCCTTCTAGTCAAACAGCTCCAAAGTCTAAATAACTCAATACTGACATTCGCTGGTTCAAATGTCAACATATTAAGACCAAATTGAGTGTGAGTTGGTGTGTGCAGTGATCCAAATGACCTAGTTAATGGAGATGAAGACGATGATGGGATTTGTGCTTGCGAGGGAATCTGATACCTTTAATGGTAGTGAAGGGAAGGATCCCGCATACAAATAGCTTTTTATCAAACAGCGGGAAAACACAGAGTGTGTAAGGCACACACACACACACACACACACACACACACACACACACACACACACACACACACACAAAACACGAAAGCACGTATATAGAAAGACACAAAAAAAACATGAGGGGCACAAACACAGACCCCTTGACATAAAATCGCTCTCCTGGCTTTGCTGATGACTACAGTGAAAAACCGGCGGCATGCTTGCAGACTCCCATTGATTCAGCTTGGCGGAGAGAGCTCCCGCTTCATTAGGCCAAGAAATTAAAATGTGGGCGGCCTGCGGTGGGATGGTAGGTGGTGGTGGGGTTTTACGGGGTGATGTGGGAGGGTGCTGCGACATCGACAGACAACGAGGCTTTCCAAGGTAATAAAATGTAAAAAAAAAAAAAAAAGAAAAAGAAAAAAACAGCCGTGTAATGAAGCAAAGGCTTTTATGATCCAAGCGATATAATGACTGTAATACTCATCATATTAGAGCTGGCACTAAAAGACAGCATGGGACTGAACAGCAGAGGAGTGGGCGAGAAGGGCTCACGACTAAAACATAGTAAAGTATACGTTAGGCCAGTATTACAATAATCATTGGCAACTGTATGACTATGGACCTACATTATGTTATGATTTTACCCCAAAATATAATTCACAAGCACATAATCTTTTACTAAAGTATTTTCAATGACAGGTTCTGACAAAAAGCAATTCTTTGCTCTACATGTTTTATATGTTTCCCTGCTTCAGCACAGATGATTCAGATAAATGTGTCATTATCAGGCTTCAGCAGCGCTTTATGATCAGCTGATCATTTCAGTCAGGTATGTTGGGGCAGGGAAATCTAAAAAATGCAATTTTTTTTGTAGTCATTAAGTTCATGTACCCAAATCTAGTAAAGTGATTAAAGTCTTTTGGTCCAAACAAGAAACAAGTCCCAAGTCTCCCCCCCACCCAAGGCAACTGCATATGCACAACTGCATTTGTATTATATTTATTAGTATTCAATGAAATAAATGTAATACAAAAAATGTATAAAGCTTATCTAATTATTAATTTCTTCTCAATCTAAAAAAAATAAAACAGTGGAATACTGACAGACAAAAAGTAAAAATGTAACTTAAAACAAGCCATCATGACTCTATTCAAGAATCAAGTCTACAACTTCAAAATCCAAGTCAAGCCTCAAGTAATTTTTTTCTGTCAAGTAGCAAATCATTAAAACAGTGCTCAGGTCCTCATCTCTGCCAAAATCTGATATGAGCGTACAACACAGAATGTGAGATTAAGGGCTCCATCGTATACTCGGCAGAAATCGGTGCACAGCGCAGGGCAAGTGTCAGAACCAGAGAGGGAGCGAGACCATATGTCTTTGTGTCAGCTGAGCGGGGTGGAGACGCTGCTACCTGCTGCCAGTGTCACCTCTCTGACCACTGACTAACCAGCTGACTGAGCTGAGGAGGAGGAGGCTGTCTGACTCACACTGGCTGCCCTTACACTGTCTGGGCAGCAACAGTAGGCAGCTGGCACGGTCTTCATGGGGGTAGAACGTGTGTTTTGCATTTTGCAATGGGAAGTTTTTATAAGAGAAAGAAATGTGCAGGCAAAAAAACATGTACACACTAATAATCATTACAGAATTCGGCAGAAAACTTAATTGTATCTGTTTTATACAGAGGCAAGTTTCTTGCTCAATAAATATGAAAAGATACTAAAACACACTGCAGAGGAGCCAGATTCAAGACGAAGTGAAAGTGGCTGGTAGATTTGCTTCACATACCCGTTAGGTTACGTTGTTAAAATTCTAACATTCACTAGCCATATGGCCAGTGGAAAACAGGTTTGCACAGATTTTTTTTTTTTAGCATATTAAAAATAATGTGCTTTATTTTGGCTGTGATAACTTGCAGTTAGAGGGCTGGAGTAGCAGAGAACTGTGCTCCTTGCCATGCCAGCTACAGTAACACAACCATGGTGCAAAAAAGGCACTTTGTTGTGTCTTCATATGTCTTCATCTGATTTCTCAACAAGGGATAGCAACTTAAAATACAAGATACGCTTCAAAACTCAAATGCAAGCGAGGATCTTTAAAATGTACCATTGCTATGGGTTACTGTGTATTCAGCAAGTTAACCTCTTGAACCTAGCAAGAAAAATGCTGCAAATTGTGCCTGTTGAATCCAATTAAATAACCAAAGTAGTAGATAACAGAAACCTTGTACGTTCTGGAACTTAAGACTCGGTTGGCTCTGTTGCTGACTTTACACAAAGTCTCCTTGTGCTCCATGATCCTCCCCTGTATGTATGTCTGTTGTCTGAAAATGTACTTGATGGACAAGCTCTGTGACTATTAAAGGTATTAAAGGTAAATATCCTTTGGGTTTTCTACAGATAAATACTGTTGAGATTTGTAATCCTACCCCTTGTATAACTCTGACAATAAGTTGCATATACTAATTAACCTTCATTATCAGGCAGGTTACTCCCCTCAAACCTCATATAAGTCTAGACCTGATTTGGAAGATATGTTCCCTAACAATACCAATAGTGTGAAAAGGGCTAGAAAAATGTTTAAGTGGAATATTCCTTTTATAATTGTTATACATAAAAAAGAAGATACAGCGATATAGATTTGTGGTCATGTCATCTTCCTTTAGGCTAAATGAATGGAAAAAGAGCTGTTGTCATAATCTACATTATCTCCAGGTCTTGTGATAAGTAAGGCATTAGTTTGGGATTTCTTGGATTTTGTCATAAAATTCAATATTAGTTGGCACAGAAGAACAACAGCAATATCCCCAAAGCAAATCAATGCCTGGCTGTTTCTTCTTGCCACAGAGCCAGGGGATGTGAACTGTGGCCAAACAGTTGCTGTTTGGGGTCACTCACTCATTGATGCTAGATGAGCAGTGTGGGAGAGCGCTGTGTCAGCCTGCACTCGGCGTCTACGCCCCACTGCAGTTCTTTCACTAAAAATGCTCATTCTTGCAGTGTTCACTGATGTTCAAGAGGTCTTTCCATCCACCTAACTAAGATACAGTAGATTGTTAGTATTCATTTGACAGGCGTAACAGTGAGAGATATACAAAGCCGTTTTTTAAAATTAAATCATAGCAAATAGAATACCATGGACCTTTTAGGGAACCAACAAATCACTATCAATTAAAATGTCAACTAACCATTTTGTGTTAAATGTCAAAAATGGGATAAATTTAACAGAGCACCAAGTTGCAGCTTTAGTACTTACGATAATGTGATAACATCACATGATTAAGTTTAGCGCATCTAGAACCAAAGCATTCAAAAACAAGGGAAAACAAAACAAATAAATAAATTCAAACACCAGATTTCAAGAATTAGCTTCTACTAACTTAATTACTCATCATCCCATCCTCAAGTTAACTTACTCACACAGGACAGATACTGTGCACTGGCTGTGTGTTTAAGACATCATTATAAAAGGACATATAAAACAAAAAACATGCATTAAAAAAAAAAGTAATTAAATTTATATTACATAATAATCAAACAAATACCACCTGTGTGAACCACTGGGCTTGACATACAAATATATTATTCTCTGCAGTAATTTGCAACTGTGTAATAGAATGTGGAAGCACAAAACGGTCCACTGTAGAAGAAGTCTTGATCAGTGAGTGCCTGTTAGGGCAGCGAGTGAAGCAGTGCGATTGTTGGAGACCCCTGTGGTTTCCTCCAATATGGTGAACTGACGGCCTGGAGCTGCTGCAGAGGTACAGCAGAGGCAGAGCTCAGGCTCAGACCGCAGGACAGAAGGATTGAATTGCCATTTGGAGACAAACTACAGACACACACTCGTTTCTACTCAGCGGGACTTCCATGCACACCCGAAGGCATCATCATGTCTTTGCCTGTGTACATATCACTTGTCTTATTCATTCTCCATCCTCTCTTCCATTTTTCCTGCTCTTATTCCCTCTGAAGAGATGACAGAAAGCTTTTTTTTTTTTTATTGCCTCACCTTCCTCCTCCCACCTCCTCCTTCTTCTGCCCTTCCACTACTTTGCCATGTCTCTCCTCCCGACATCAAGCTCTCTTTTCATTCTCCCCCCTTCTGTTTTCTACATCACTCCCTCCATTTTCTCTGTGGGCTGCTACCCCTAGAGGAGACATCTGCTGACTAGCTGCTCCACTGTAATGGAGCCACATGCACACAGCCCTACAGTACACACCTGGTGTAAAATCAAGAATAACTACGGCACTGGGAGTGTTTACGCCAAAAATAATACTGAATTGATGGGATCAGAACTGTGAGTGGATTAACATAGAAACCGCACGTTTGTGAAAAAGCTCATCAGTATGTCTGCATATTATTATCATTTTTTCACGATTCCATGAAAACACAGAAGACTAGAGAGCTTGGTAACCTCCACACTCTGCCCACCCATCCCTCCCTCTGCTCCAGTCTCTCTATGTGGCAGTGATGACTGTCTCTCAAACACACAGTGACAAAGAACACAACATGTGTTCACTTCATCCATCAGTGCAGATAAGTCCTCCTTTTCCTGCCTCCCCTCCCCGTCTTTCAACACTCCTCCGTTCACTTCTCTCTTCAGTCTCCCTTTTTTTTGCTACTGACAGGCAAACAAAAGAAGGCATGTCCACAGGGAGCGTGCATCAGTGAGTCTCCGTGTACGTGCCTTTTTTGTGCACGTGTGTGGGGGCGGACATGCAGATAAGCCTGTAATATTTCTATTTTGGACTGAAAATAAAAAGTGGAAGCTAGTTCTCTGGCAGCAGAGGAAGCAAAAAAAAAGGAGTGCAGTCTCCTGCCAAATGGTAGGATGCAACTGAAAAGACTTATACAAGATGGTACGTAGGTGGCGGTGGTGGTGAAGTGTGTGCTCATGTGAGTGTAAGAACAACTGTGAGTAAACATGTATATATTCACTTCTGTAAGATGAATGTTAATCGGACAGGACTGAATGTGTGTGTTGATCTATCACTACTAGATCAGCCCCTACGTCTTTCTAAGCCAGAGCCCCAGCAGTGAGCCACGTGTTTAATGTCCTCTTGAAATAGACAGCCAGTATGCTGAAGACAGGAGCTCTGACACTGAAATGGAACCATGCAGAGAGGAGTGAAGCCATAAAGAACATAAAGGACAATCGTGTGGATGACACTGTTTTCATGAGAATAAAAAATGCATTAACAAATAAATAATCTGCTGAAAAGTGACCCATTTTTGGTCATGGAAGCGATTACCATCCTCCCTAACCTAATTAAAGGCAGGAGTGGTGTGATGGAGGAGCAGTCAGTGTGGATGGTAGGGTCCAATAAGTGTGAAAAGGAAAACTGCACTTTCTTTTCAATCATCTCTTCTTTAATGCTGCATTCCATTATACTGAGAAAAAAAACAATCTCCAACACAGAAAAGTGAAAATGAATGGTCATCCAAGATGGACTCCAAGTCAGAAACTCGGACAAGATTTACCAAGTCATTGGTCAATGCCGTATCACAGCAGTATGGCGGTGTACAAACATGAACAATTACCTTACAGCTGTTAATTCCTTTGTACTCTATGTAATGAGAGTAATGCTGTGAAAGGTGCTGAAATGTCAACATTGTAGTCAGCAGCAAAGTTTTACATTTGAGAAGCTAAAACTGGGGTTGGGCGATGTCTCCCAAATTGGCAACGACGGCATCTTAATCCCGTTGAGATGCTTGGGATGTGCTGGAGAACACTCTATGCAGCAGCTCGACTCTCCCATAAACCGCCAAAAGCTAAAGGTGGTCCATCGAAATATTAATGTGTCTGACTTCTCTTTTGGCTGGGCAGTGCAATTGCCAATTAATTTTCTGTTGATTAACTACATCATTAATTGTCTGGCTGTTTCATCTCTATAGCACAGACTCACATTTCATCATCTTCCTCTCACATAATAGCAGTAGTATCAACCTTCTATATAAACACAGTTACAGTATACACGCAGTCGATATACTGCACATAAAGTAAAAATTGCAATGGAAATGTTCTATCCTGAACACGTCTCTCTGGAGCGCCCTGTTTCTCAGCTCAAACACAAGGTTTTATACTGTATATCTTCCTAAATCAAATATCTTGTGGCATCCATTATATCTCTGTTTGTAAGTCAGAGTTTTGCATGAGGGATGAATGACTGAGATACTGTTTGAGGACATACATTTTTTATTAGCTAAACTCTTTATGGTGTGTGCTTTTAACATACACTGGAGCAACTCAGAAGGAAAGTCTTACAACTACTAAAGTAGTTTCCAACAAATCTGAGCAGAAGATGAGTACATAAAGCAGACTGGTGTCACAAAGAATGGTAGAGTAGTAAAGGCTTAGAAGAAGAGTACTGAATCCAAAAAGTTACTGACTGGATGGAAAATCAAGGTAATCCATACATCAAGTGTCATGTGTGTATTATGTACCTCCTTTGAGCCTGACTTGGCCAGGTAGATGGCACTGTGTAGACAGGCAGCATCCACACACACAGGCAGGAGGTGGTCCTGGTAGCCATCACCATCTGCCGGAAACAGAAACAGAGAGAATTAAAACTGCAAAGCTGAAATGTTGGATGGAAGCAGCTTGAACCATGATCCTTTGTTTTCTACAGTGGAACTATTTTAATATTTCCATTCCATCAGAATGCCTCAGATTTGTTCTGGAGGCAACTCAAAGCACAGCGCAGCTTCTGGCAACAAAAGAAAATGGTGCCATGCTTTTTTTTCCCCCCACATGTGAGCCGGATCACAGGAACACCTGCTTGTTTCCTACGAGCAAACATTCATCCAAGCAGCACTTTTCTCTTTGATGCCTTTTAATAATATCAGCTGACTTGAAGGATCATTTTCTCCACTGATTTCCATCACTATTAATTATTATCATCATATTGCCGTGCAGGCTTCATCTAATGCACAAGCGGGTACAGAGTCACCAAATCAAAACAACAGCTCTTCAAAGCACAACACTTCAGTCCACCACACACACACACACACACACACACACACACACACACACACACACACACACACACGCACGCGCGATAAAACAATCCCTGCACAGCAGTGCACACATCCTCCATGGTATATGCATGAAACCCCGTGAGGCCCATGTGAAAGCACATACTAGACAAAAATAAAATCCCTACACATGTGGTAGTGTGGTAGTGTGGTTGTTTGTGTGTTTGTTATGAATGATGATGTGGAGAGAACTTCTCAAAAAATTAAATGCAAATAATAAATCAGAATTTGTCAAATGCCAGTGTATGACATAAAACCACAATTTAACGAACATTAGTACATTGAAGTGTACATTGAGTTTGACTTGAGCTAAAACAATTATTTCATCACATAACTTTAAACTATTTTAAACTATGATCTGTCTGTGAGAGTTTTATGTCTAGTTCATAAAGACAGTGCACACATGTTCTGTGTTCAGCCGTTGGCACGGAAAGTGACACCAGACATGAAGAGGTGAAACTGCTTCCAGGCTTCTCATCGCACCGTTTGTCTGAATCCCTTTCAACAGGGCAAGTAGAACACTCCCAAACAGATGTTGTGCCATGTGGAAGGGGAAAACTGAATGACAATGATGATGAATGACAGTACAAAGCAGGAGAGGAGGAGAAACCGAATATGGCTGTCAGGGGCAACTGAAGAAGACAGGGAGAAAAGGTGAGAGAGATAAGGGGATGCACTACAAAATGTAGACGGTAAACAGGTCTTTTATGGTACTATTACATATTCATAAGACTGTTGTGATCGACATAAGGTGACTGTATTTGTTTAATCAAGTTAGTGGAATTTATTGAAAATGGACATTTATAATAAAAAAACAAAAAAACTGAAACATCACTTATCACTTAAAATAGAGACACATGATCTCTATGGCCAACAGTATTTCACGGTTATCATCTGTTTCTCATGGTTGGTGGTGATAATATAACTGATCATTTCACATTTTAGTATTTTTAATAAACTATAAACTGTAGTGTATGCATGCCATAGAGTAAGAAAGGCTAAGCTGCAGGGAGAAAAATTGGATTATTTAATATTCCAATAAGATTTGTAGTGTAAAATACCTGTAGACTTTTCTCTCCTCCTGGAAAAATTGCAGGACATGTATTGGATATTTCAATCATAATGTCTTCCCCTGAATGTGTAATATGTTAATAAATGTCCACACCAGCAAAGTCATGTTCGACTCGCAATGCTGCAATCCAACTATGACTGTCACCAGATGTGTCTGATTGTGTACAGTAAACACTGTGCTTGTTAAGTCAATGAAAAATTCAATGAAATTAAAAATTTGGCTTAATATTACTGGCTCCAATTTATAATTTCATTGATATACAGGATAAAATATAAATGTCCCAATACGTGGCTGATATTCATCATGTTTCACTAAAGACAAATTAATGATATCATTCTTAAACATTATCATATCATTTTTTTCCAACTGACTGTGTAAAATAGTGTTACTAGCCCTCAAATCAGTGAAATGACAACATTTATTTTCCAGTATGAACAGGGACAAAGAGAAAGAGTAATGGTGGGGTCTGAATTAGGTCAACCCCTTTGGAAGGGACACTGCAAGGCATACATTTTTATCAATTTTAAATATATTTTTTTAAAGGTGACACAATGTAATGAAATGACATGTACATCTAATGTTGCACTGTGGTTGCAATAATAATAATTTTTTGCTGTTTGATTCATTAACAAATTATTTCGTGGACTGAAATTACAAATGCCCACTTGGGGTGAATTCTGATGTCTATAGACTGCTAACATTGTCTGAGCAACGGTCAAAAATGTTTTGCAGCGGCTGGGTACTCTGCTTCTGATTGGCTCACAGCGAAGATGGAACAGAGGCGAGACGTCTCCTTCTGTAGCTAAAACGGAGCATTTAAAAGGGCGTCAAAAGGGCTGCTGCAGCAATGCACCATATGAGAAAAAAATATGTTATTTGAAGATTAAAGTTTGTAAACCTGAGGTTAATCGTAACACGTCCTTTTTAAAAGTCCTCCAAAAATGCCTCCAACTTTACAGAAGCACAATACTAACATTTGTTTCAACATAAAGTTTGCAATCTCCGGTCTTTGTTCTCAGCACATCAGTTAGCAGACATTCAGGCGGAGGCTGCAGGAGTGCTGCAAATAACTAGTGCAGAACATGCTGTAATAGCTAGAAACATAAACAGTCATTGGCATACTAATTGACTGCATTAGTGTGGGTGTGATGAAAACAAACTGAAACACTGAATATGAGTCTACTGCATCATTTGAGGGTTTTTGGAGTGTAGCTAGAGACAGAGATGTGTAGATGCTGATGAGCTGTTGTAAGGAGAGAATCAAAGAAACAGGCAGACGTAGAGAGACACCGAATGAGTGCTAATTCAGTCCTACAGCGGTTGTTATTTGGCATTCTGTCTCCAGTGCTTACTGTCAGTTCTGCCACACACACACACACCCTGTCCCACCTGTCCTTTCTTCCATCAATACCTTCTTTCATCTACCTATTCATCTGTCTCTCTTTTAGTCCCGTTATGCTCTCCTTCACCCGTCTCCCATCTCACCCTCCTCCTCTCTTTTCCTCATCTTCTAGCTCACTTCTCTGTCAGTCATTCTCTCTCCCTCGTTCTGTTAGTCCCCTCTCAGTCGTAATGCCTCTGTTTCTCTGTCCATCCAACCTCCTTTTTATTCACCATCGTTCTCTCCCTCCCTCACTCCCTCCCTCCCTCCCTCCTGCCATTCCTCTCTCCCTCCTGCTGACGATGCGTGGTGTGATGGAGATTGGCTGAGAAACTCGCAGAGGGAAGAAACTGCAGGTAGGGGCTGAAATGAGAAGAGGGTGGTGACGAGTGGGGAGGCCTGGGGAAGGACGGGGCAGAGGAACGAAAGAAACCAGAGGAGAAAATGGGTAAAGAAAACATGAGCGATAGAGAGACAACGAGAGAGAACTGCAAATATGCATTGTGACACATTGGCATTCATAGAGTACAACACAGCACCAATAACAATGCAAATCATAATATGCAAACGCACATGGGGAGAAGCTGCCAGAAGCCTGAGTGTTATTTCAAACCTGTGATCTGACAGAGGTCTGTGTGTGGTACGTGAGCTTTCTGCAAGCATGCATGTGATAGCTGTAATAGATTGGGCGGCATGTGGGTGACATGACTTAGGTGTTGTCCTTTGGGGGACCAGTGAGTCATAAAGAAAAAGAAAAAAGAAAAAATATAAAACACAGTTTTCACCAGACAAATTATTTATGCCTCCATAAGCCCAGAGTGATTTCAATACAACAGCTTTTTTTAAATGGAATCATTTGAAAATTTGAACTATTTTTTAAAACCTGTCACATATGCCTCAAAATCTCTTCTCTTGGAACCGACTTACACAGAATCAATCATGCTTATTTAAGGTTTAAATACTAATACTAACCCTAACCAAAAAGTGTTGTTCTTGAGTCTGAGTATAGGGTCCGGGATAAAGGATGTTCTTGAATATACAAGCAGTGACAGAAGTTGCAGATATTGTGTACTAATGGTATTTAATTACCTTAATTGCCTCCTTGTGTTGAAGCAACTGCTGCAGCTCCCAACTGCTGACTGTGTTGGTAAGCATGCCAAGTCATCTCCCAGTTGGTCTCAGAACAATGCACATATATAGCTACTAGCTATACTATAGCTAATAAAGCTAACCAGCTAACCACAGCAACAGTGTGCAGCAATTAGAAGTTACTTTTGCAACAAGAAAGGCTATTTGTCCACAAGGAAACTGTGTAAATCACCAACAGGTGAGGCAGGGCAGCTGGAGGTACACACAGGCAAAAGCAGAAAATTGTTTTTTTAACAATTCAATTTCACCAAAATCATTGAATTAAGTGATAAATTTGTGTTTTTCTCTGTGCTGTCAATCGATTAATACATCTAGTTGCGAAGACTGAGACTCGATGTACTATGAGTGGTAAATCAGTTCACATCAACAGTAAAGGCTTCTTGTCAAGAGAACCATCTGGGGGGGCTTTGAAGCTGAACTTGCCATTCAAATGAGCTTTTTCTTTTTCTGCTTCTGCTCAGTGAGGTTTGTTTCTGCTTGCCATCCACAACGTCATTGTTTCATCGCTTCCTGATTTCCCAAACTACGGACCAGGCTGAGGGCCGTAACATGTGTGCGTTAATGCTGTTAAAAGGAATTTACGTTGCAGTCAGCCTGGCACCAAGAACACTCCGGCATGTATCATGATTCCAATCTAAGTCTTGTCTAATTTATGGTCGGATAAACAGTGAATTCATCAAATTCAGGCCACCATTACTATCTATCATGCTACTGTAACTGGCGTATGCTTTTGAGGCTTTTACTGGACAGAAGTGGGCTTGGTTTCCTCTGAGGTAGGTTCAAAAAATGTTACACGCATCCCATAGTCCTGGCTCTACACTGTAGACAAGTGGACAAATTCACAAAAACGTAGGCCTGAATTGTATCTTGTGCCTACAAATTAATCAAAATGTTGGAATTACCTGATCTCCAGTGCTCTATGTAGCCCTTCCCAAGCTCACTACACCTGACGTTTGCAGTTACGCACCTCACATCTCCTTCTCCGGCCGCCTGTTTTAACTGTCCTGGGATATTTGATAAACCTCTGCTAAATCATTATAGTGGGTGCAATCACAAAATGGCGGCTTGGATTTCCCTTTAAATATCACAATTTGATAATACTTAAACACTAATTCAAAATAAGTGCTAATAAATGTGTAGAACATTGTGGGTGGTCCCTTATAACTTAGAGCAGTACTTAAGCATAATTACTGCACAGCAGGCATAATAAGAGGAAGATGGAGGTTTTACCTTCAATGAAGGACATTTTTGTGTCAGACGTATTTTGCAATTTGCATTAAATTGCATATTAAAATGTGCAAATTAATATCTGAACTTGGAGACTGTAAACCCAGGAGACTCGGTTATTTGCATATGGATAGGAATATTTCTGAATGTGGGGGATATCACAAAATGGTGTTTGATAAAGAGATTTTATTTTTTCCATTGCGGTGTATTTACATCATTAATATGGTCTGGAGGGATGTCTTTAACAAATGCAGATGGCTGCTTTTATGTGATACTGCTTAAACATCTGAGTCTGGTCTTTACTTGCTGAGGAGCACTCCAACTCACACCCAATCCTGCAGGAAATCTGAGACTGAGAACGAAGAATGCTGGACTGAAAAAAGCAAAGCGAGTGAGAAAGCACTGGTTGAAAACATGACAAGACAGCCAGTCAAAGTGAAAAAATACAATGGGAAATAAAGGGAAAGAATGCGTGAAAGGTATGCGGTGGTTGAGGAGAGAATGAGGCAGACAAAAAGGAGAGGAGGACAGGTTGGATGTAACACAATATAATAAGATGAGTGGAGAAGGAACGCCTGAGGGGAGAGCTGAGAGAAATAGGCTGTCCTGTTAACATGCTGACTTACCTACACACACACACACACACACACACACACACACACACACACACACACACACACACTCTCACACTGACATACACGCAGAGCATGATGACAGTCGCTCCAATTTTAAATATCACTTCCAAACACATTCCTATCTCGCTGTCTGCTAAATCTCCATATCTTCGTGAGCTGCTGGTCGGTGAGCAGCCTCCCTCCATCCTACCTGCAGTGAAGCTCACTGACACACTTGGCTGTGGGACTTCGTTGTGCTTTACCTAATGATGAATTATGCATCGACCGCTGTCACTTTGAAAAATGCAATTACCTCAGTGATAAGGCAGATGGGCCTGTTTTGTCTGGCATATGCTGTGCATCTATTAAGAGTCTAGTGCTGGAAAAAGAACTGCTCACACACAAACACTGGCGTGTGGACAGGTTCCCGTATGCATCCATGAACAAACACACACACCTGAACAGATACATGAACACACACCTCCAGTTTAGTCATATGGACACTACTCAGGCAGATGATTTTCAGCAAATCGGTCAAGCAAAAGCAACAACTGAATCCAAATGTATTATTACCATTTGGTATTTGGTGGATTTATCTTGTTGGTGCTCTGTGGAAGGCCAGTATCTGCCATCTTTGATTGTGCAATTCAGTTAGAATTTACAACAATATGTTATTCAGCCTGAAAGTGGTACTTAATAATAAATCTTGTTGTTAGATTAAAATTTGCCATGCATACAGCACTAAACCCAGGGTTGGTGACACAGGCCAGACTGGTTCAGCTGAAAGGCAAGACAAATTATGCATGAGACTGGTCCATTTATGTCAGAAAAAAGGAGTGATTTAAAAAAAAGAGAGAAAGAGAGAGGAAAACTGTTTATGGACCAATTAGAAAAAGGGAACGCCAAAAAAATTAAGAAAAAGCCACAAAAAATGTTCCTTCAAAAGAAAGAAAGAAAGCGTCAAAGGTTTTCATCAACTGGGCACAAATTCTGTAGCTAACACACAATAACATCCCATCTGACTTGGAAGCATTTTGAATGCACAGAAAAAGGAAAGCATGCATTGTTTTTCATTACTGACATTAATGACAATTCTATTATATGGTAGTAAGATGACACAAAGCCCACTTCCCATTTAACTGTATTCTTCAAACAAATTCTCCACCAAGACACCAACTGAATTAGTTTTATTATTTTTTTTTAAGAGTAACATGTCAGATTAACTGATCACGTTAATAGTCAGACCCACAAGGAAGATGAAATAGGCCGGTGTAAATGTGAAGTTCTGCAGTTCACTAAATGAGGCCTGAATGCTAAACCCTGGGAGAACAGGCAGAGATGCAGTAAAGCAGCACTGTATCTGATGGTCTGCAAAAAATATGAGATACAAAAGCTGACTTTTACTGCACAAGCACATGAGAAGTTATGTTTCAGTGTCTTTTTATCACTGTGTCTTCATGAATTATTGTTGCTACGGATATGATATATAATCAGAAATTGTTAAAAAACTAAAAGAGACAGAGAAAAAGAAAGAGATCTAGGGAAAGTAGTAAAAGACGGTCGACAGACGAGGATGTACAGGAAAATGCCGTGGGAGACAGAGAGGGAACGGTAGAAGGACAGAGTGACAATTGAAAGTGTGATGTGTGATGGAAATAATTCACACTCCAGATCACACAGGGATGCAATGTTGCTCTGTAATCGTGTCCTGCCCTTCTTGTTCATTCTTTCAGTCCCCTCCCTGCCCCCCCTCTAGATCAGCCATTTCAGCATATCTTCATATTTTCATCCTCTTTTTTTTTATCACTTCATGTCATCTTTGAAGTGAGCCACCCCCCTCACTCCCTCTCCTCTCTTTCAGTCGGCCTCCCTGCGGCCATTCATTCAAGGCTTTATGGTAAAGCTGAGATGCTGCTCTTTAATTAGCCTGGAGAGAACTGATCAAATGGGCTTATAAAACAGCCTCACACAGAGAAACATACACCGAATAGTAATAATAAAATCATAGCTGCTGTGCAGCAGTGAGTTGGGCCCGAAGTTTTGGAAAAGGAGGAAGGGGAGGAGGGTAAGAAAAAGAAGAGGAGGTAGACAAATTAGAAATACAGAAGACTCCATCAGCAGAGCAATAGTTTTTTAAATCATGTGCATCTAATCCACACAGCAGAATGCCTGAGCTGGCATTAACATTAGTTTATCTCTGTCACAGAGTGTCATGATGTTGTTGGGATACCCACCATGTGAGAACCAAACATGGCTTAGCACTATGACACTATAAAAAGTCCGATGTTAGTGGGGGAACACCAGCTTTTGTTTTCAATGTGAATGGGTACAACAGCCATTGAGTTATACAACGAATGACTCTGCAGTACTGAGATGTCTGACTTCTTAGCTACTTCCATTAGCATGTCTGGAAATAATGATGTCTCCATTGCAGAATGTTGTTAAGACTATTTTGAAACTAGTTTTTGCATCGGTTATTCGTAGTCTGACGATGTTCATGAGCTGCAGCTTTCTACTTCTGCCCATTTTTCCAGCATGTTCTAATGACGAAAGTGACACAAATGAATAAAAAAAACAAACAAAAAAACCCTGGACGGCTAACTTGTCTCCTGCAAATGGGAGTCAATTGCATTATTTTAGCCGGGTTTACCTGTGTTTTTAAAACCTGCACATACACACTAATTCTCACGTTAATGTGTTATTAGATAATCAGCTGGCTGGCAAGAACTTGGTATTTTCATGCATGGGTAGATTTCTTCAAAGGCAGAATAATTTTAACATTTGCAAATCCAAGATACCCACAAATGAAAGGCAGATGCAGTGGGAGCACAATTTAAGTAGGTAGTGCAGGTAGATGAATCATGAATAGTTGGAAAAGGGAACAAATACAATTTCACTCAAACAGTGACAAGATACAATCATCAGTTTTTTGTGACTGTGCGAGAGAGGTTTGAGTCAAATGCAACACATTTATCCACAGCTCAAAAAGTAACCTATTGAAGTGCCGTTCAATCCAATAGTTGTTGATATTCCTCCAAGAACTAAAAGTGTCAACTTTTTGATGGTGCAACAGGAAAGATCAAGGGATCACCAAAGTTAGGACGATTCAGCCTCTGAAGAGTAGGAACATTAAGAAAAAATAACATGGCATCTACCTAATAGTTATTTCAGGATCAAAATTATGAAATGATTGACCACATAACCCTAACTTGAGCCTTACTGTTAATGGGGCTATATATTTGAATACCACCTTAAATCATCATGTGAGCACCGCTTACCAGTCTAATCTGATAAGAAGCTGCTTCAAAAGTTTGGTGACTGTCCCCAAAAATGAGGTTTAAGATGACCTTTTCCCACAGGTTATGATTCTATGCACATGGCTTCAAAACATGAACTTCTTTTACAGCTCAGTCCAGACTGCTGTGGCATGATGCTGTCTGCTCATCCCACCAGAGCACCTGAACAAGTTTAATGTCAAATGTTTGAATAACTTTGCCTGTCTTGGTAATCCCTTGCATGAGTGTGATATCCTCCTTTCCTTGCAGCTGCACAAAATCAGGTGAACTGTTGTGGATTTCAACTTTGTGCTCTCATAAATGCAACAACACAGATACACTGATAAGTTTCCCTGTTCGGCTGTGCAGACGCTTGGCTTTTGAGGAAGAGGGAAAGGATATAATACAACTGCCATCTCAGACTTTTGAAATGCTTGCAGTGGTTTGTCTCCTCCCGTATAACATCTCTGGTATTAGAAAGACAGTTCTGTAGCATTTCATGCGACGACCATTGTTAACTTTTTCATACAGTCAACTTCAACATAGACTGGTTTTTCAGATTTGGACCTGTATTTTTACAGTAGAGAGTATATACTGTATATGTGCTAAGGAGAAGGGACCAGCATATTCTTTCTGTATTGATTTGAGCTGTATGTGTGTTTGTCTTACAGCTGCAGCAGAATACAAAGGAAAGAACACTGCTTGCTTCAGGCCAAAATGCATCACTTTTGGACTTGCGGCATTAAAATATTTAAAGAGTTTTTACTGGAGAGAGTAAGTTTTCTTTCAGTTTGGTGTGTATTTCTTGTCAGACCCAATCTCATCTGACTGGTACTGAGTCTCCCATCCAACCTCATTGATTTCATAACAAACAGTAACTCGGCTTTTGTTGGCATAGAGCATTTCTTTTTGTCTCTGCCTGACAAGAGAGACTTAGAGATACAGAGTACAGATACAGACTACTGAATGGATTTCAAATTAAAATCTAACATTAAATGATACAGTGTGTCTAATCAACTACTGCCTGCACCATTTATAATTTCTTTAAATAATGCTGGATATCATTGTTTAAGTTGTCAAACACTAACAATCTCTTGGTAAAATGAATGGGGATTAAGAGAGATGAGATGATAGTGGGTAACTATAGAGGCAACAATGTCATAACAATGACACCAAAAGATGTTTAGATGAAGAACAGAGGGAGGAGAAGGAAAAGGAGTGTGAAAAGCGAGTAAGCCATAGATAGCAGATATACAGTAGATCAAGAGAAATAAAGATAGACAGCGACAGCCGCGGAGGGGCTGAGTGAAGTAGACAAAACGGGACTGAAGGAAGAGAGACGTTACATCCTGCAAGGCATCTCTCTCCCAGAATCTGGCAGGTTATTAGAACCGTGACCCTCAAAAGCTTCAATCCTCGGCTAATGAGGGCAACGTCTTGAAATGACTTTTCCGAGCTGTAGGAGGAATAAAAAAAAAAAAAAGACAAAGGATTAAAGAAATGAAAAAGTTTTTGTTGAGATAAGCTCGAGATTTAAAGAAAAAAAGGTCACCACCCCTAGAGATGATGAATTACATACATGAAAATGACCCAAACACGCTGTGAGACAGATTCCCTCATGACATACAGACACACACTGCTACACCCCTACACACACACACACACACAGCATATAGGTCATTTCCCCTCTGGCTCATACATTATTGCCAATTTGGGAAGGGGAAGTTTGTTCACTAAATATTTGATGGACACCCCGAGCTGCGATGAGATTAACAGATTAATCTTGCCAATAAGGATGTGTTTATCAGTATGAAGTTCAGCGTGCACACTTGTGTCTGTGCTCATGAGCATGAGTGCCACACAAGCCCAAAACTTAATTAAAAATGCATTGAACATTACACTGTTAAAGACAGCACATAGCTCAAATTGACTGATAAGGTCACACATGCGAAAAAAATGGTCTTAGTGATAATAGAAAATAAACAACTGCAAAAACAAAACTAATTGGCGCTGTCTGAATTTGGGTGTGGAATTTTTAAATGAAAAAACAAGGTGAATTTAAATAACATCACTGCAGTTACTGAATTGTAAAGCTGCTCCAATGGTGTGGAGATTTAGCAAATGTTTGCTGTTGACTAATAGCAATGTCAAAAGTGGAAACACCAATCTGTGAGCTACAGTAGATCTTGGACTTTGGGAGTAGGCCCTACATCACCAAGCTTCTCCAACCACACATTTTGCTGTGCCACTTTCTGCCAGGACCAAGCCTTTACGACTTTACGACTATTAGCTTTTGGTGGATCATGCTAGCTAATGTTAGCAAACATTATACAGACATTGCCGGGATGTGACTGGGTCAGTCTGTTGACTTTATCACTCTCTTGTTTCGACACTTTTTATTCTAAAATTCTGAAAACACATTTCAATAGAAGGGAAATAAATATGCCATAAACTTATAACTGCCACTTTTTATACTTAAAAGTTCTACAATCTCACTTTAAAGTTTGTAACTTCAGCTGACCTCAGGCTTAGGAAAACCACTCTTCCAGAACAGCCAGCTGAGCTTAGGTTCCCACATCTTACACAGGGGGCGCTCAGCAGAACCAGTCTTTTACTTTTGGCACCTGACCAACTACAACTGCAATTGGACATACAGTGAATTGTTCAGGACCCTCTTGACAGTAAAGGCTGAGAGAAGGAGGATTATTATTCATTTAGTTTTCCTTCAGATTTTACTAATTGACTGTTAAACAAAACAGTTCAATTCAAAATTCAAAACCAAGCTTAACCACCAAATCTGCCCATCGTCTGGCTGAGGTGGTAGCTCTGACAAGAGCGACCGGAGGCCACTTTGTGGTGCACAGGCTGCAGCCTGGAGATTAGAGAGCCAGCGGAGATTTACTGTGGATAAATGTGAAGCTGAGCTTAACAATAAATACTACTGGCCAAGATTGTTTAAGGGGATAAGCTGTTCAGAAAAATCCAGCTCTATGTAGGATTGAGTGTGTGTGGCCAGAGTGTGTTTTGTGGAAGTGTGTGTCTGCAATTGTGTGTACACACTTGAGATTAGCCTGTCTGGAAAGTGGTGAGCATTTGTGGTGTGTGCAGGGAAAAAAAGTTATGCAATGAGAGCGTTGTGGAGATGCCTAAGCCAAAAAGACCACACAGTCCTATTTGAAAGCCTTTGAAGCTACACAGCTCTGAACAAAAGGGAGCTAAAAGGACGTAGGAGAGGAATGGGTGTGCCACACACAGAGAAGGGGCAAGTCACTTTTCAATAAACTGCTGCCCAGTACAAATCTATTTACAGACTATTTTCAGAGGTTTTTGAAGCATCTTAGAAAAGCTTTGACACAGGCAGTTCCTGTTTATTGTCTGTCTTCAGTCTGTCCAATTACAATCCGAATCCCCACAGTTAATGCCAGGTTTAACAGGGATCTGTCTGTGACTCTGTCACCACCACACACAAACACACTGGGTGCTTGTCAAAAATGACAGCAAACACCAAACACCAAATCTCTGTCATTCTCACCAAAGTCGACAAACGAGGACTGTCCCACAATCTTGAGTGCAGGTGGTTCTGCTGGCATGAGTCCTTCAGCTCTGGTGAATTTCCCATCCTGGAAAAAAAGACAGAGAGAAAGAGAGAGAGCAAGAGAGAGAGCGAGAGAGGGAGAAGGCAGAGTGAGGATTATGCAGTTTCATAAATGCTCATACATACTGCAAATATTGCACTGTGGGCTACTGTTTTCTTCAAAAGTTATGAATAAGCCTGGGTGGTTTAAATGTAGTGCAAAAGGTGACAGCTGTGTGCAACATGAAGATGTAGAGCAGGTATGAGACTGACATAATGGTTCTTGTACCATTATGTACTTTTTCCACACAGGACCAAGGTTCGCAGAGCCTTTAATGGACCATACTGAAGCAGTGACAAAGGCTGGATTTTTTTTTTTTATCTTTGTTTGTGCTTAAAAAAGCCACTAACATACATGGGCAAGCACTTCACTGTCATGAGCTGCATATATACATATATTTACTACAGCTGCCGCATTCAAAAAAACCCCAGTACTCACAGCAGCAGTCTGTATGGACCTTTTCAGCCGCTGAATCATTTAAAATCAGGGCTGTCAAAGTTAATGTGATAACAATGCCTTAACGCAAATTCCTTTTAACACTGTTTATTTTTTTGATGCATAGTCAAATTTTATGACCCTCTGCATGCCCCATTGTTTGAGAAATCAAGAAGTGATGCAGCAGAAACATCGTGGATGGAAAGTACAAACACAAGTACCCACAACAAATGGGTAAAGAAAAGGATCTTGGCAAGATCAGCTTCAAAACAGATGCCTCTCTCGACAAGAACAAAGTTATTAACATTTACTGTCGATGTGAATTGAGTTACCACTAACTGAGTCTCAGATACCACTTGCTGCCCGAGCACACAGCTGATGCAGAGAGCCCTGTTCACTGTGGTCACAGACCACAGCGAACAGTTTGTAACAAAGACGCCTTGACAACTCTATATGAGACAACATTTCAACAGTGATAACTAAATGGGTGGCTACAGCTCGCAGGCTGATTAACATTGAATAGTTTTAAAGTTGGACGCTACATTGTGTTAGTATTACTAAGGGATGTTACATTCAGGTCATTATGCCCATCTGTTGTTGCTTGTTGGGGTTGAGTTTCAACGTTATGCCTTCAGCATATTGTTTGAGCAGGCAGTACCTTTGAGGATGTTCTGGAGAATATTCTGGACAGTATTCATCATTGTTTTGGATTGTCGCAATAATAATAATAAGCATATATTTGCATAAAGTAAGCAAATGTGTCCATGCCTATGTTCACAAGAGTATTAAAAACTTGAAAAATAAATATCTAAGGTACATTTAGAGCAGATAAAAAATGTGCAGTTAATTTGCAATTAATCACAAGTTAACTAAGGACCATTATGCAATTAATCATGATAAAAAATATTTTAGTCAAAGGACAACCCTATTTAAAACAAATGATAACATAAAGGGACTGTATTTGTAACACACCATCAAATTCTGTTAAAATTGCACATGACATTAACAAATCCTCAGCAAATGTCTTTGTCTCAAACTTTTTTTTGAGTGTTTTTATTTTTACTGACTTTACTACGTATAATAGCTGTCTATTAATTTCTGTTGATCAACAAAGTAATTAATTGGCTAACTGCTTTTGCACTAACTGATTTTATCTCTCCAAATAATAAATATTTTCAATACTGACTAATCTGCCGATGTTTTTTTTCGATGAATAATTAATTCATTGGCCTATACAACGTCAGAGAATTGGGAAAAACTGTTGTTGTGTGAAGTCATTTGATGGCTATAGCACACACTGGACTTACTGAACTAACAGAAGTAGTAGTCAACGGTTGCAGTGCTGCACCAAATCCTCACACATCACATCATTTCAGATTTACATGCGTCTTGATGGTGCTTACAGAAGGGCTTATAAAGAAACAACAGGTGTGACTTTTTGACACACAGCAAAAGGCACCAGTGTGTGGTACCCTTTACAGAGGGCAAAGGGAGACAAAGGAGGGAGGTGGAGAGCATATTAGTGGGGAGCATGATGTGTTGTGTGTGTGTGTGTGCATATTGATGTGGTCTACGCAGTGGGAAACTGTTGCCCGCCGATACCAGCATTAGTGATTTATGAGGTGAGAGTAGAGAGATACAATGATTGAGTCAGAGAGAGAAACATATACATTATGTATAAGGATGTGTGGGGGCTGTATCTGTAGTTAAATACTGCAGTTACTATCAAGTGGAAGCCAGTTTTTTAAATGTAATAACTGGTCAACATTTCAGAGAAGTTCCTACGTCACCAAACATAAACACTGTTCACCACTGAACATTTATGCCACCAAATGTCCTCTAAATGAAAAGTTGCAAAAGAAGTCAGAGTAAACTGTGAAGAAATAAACTCCTTTCTTTGCCTTTCAAAATCGATGAAAGTTGCTCCTCTACATGACAGCACTGGACAAATTTCTGCAACACGATTCCTGCAACACTCACATTGCAATTCAACAACTTTCCATGATACCGATTTTCTGTGTAGAGGGAGATTCCACAACAAGAAAGATGTGTGGACAACATCTACTACTATTTGACGGCAGAGCAAAGTCCTTGCTTGAAGCAAACATTTGCAAAGTGTTGAGAAAGTGAAAAAAACATCTAACACTACCTAATCATCTGTTCAGGAAAATGGTATTATTTTATTTTAGCACCGTGAGCTGTTCCTTGAAAGGCAACCAAATACAATTGATGGTATTGGTAGTCAAACTGAAAACATATCACTCGAAGTGTGTATTCAAAGCTTCCTGTACTAAAATGGTCAATGACTTGTTTGCACATTAACCTCAGTACATTTGTATATACACTGTTTATGAACAGCATACTGCCAAGCATTTTGGCACATCGATACAACTATAGTCTGAAGCAGTTATATACTGGCTGCTGGCAGCATGTATATATACAGTAGGTGGGATTAAACATTGTCATGAGTGAGACTTCACCATCAATTTTTTTTTTATTTTTGCCTTTTATGGCTTTATTTGATTGGTCAGTCTTAAGACCGAGTACAAAAAAGAAATAAGTGCTAAAAATAGGATTATCGACCCATCATTAGAATCGGTATAATGATATCCAATAAATAGATGCATAAAATAAACTTTTGTATACGCCAATCATACAGAGTCAAATTGATTTGATTGACTCAAGTGCAGCTTCTTCCCACTCCAAAACAGTAGGTGGCGGAATGCACCTTTAAGCTGGTTTGTCTTTCATCAATAAACAAGAAGAAAGTAA
This sequence comes from Acanthopagrus latus, assembly GCF_904848185.1. NCBI lineage: Eukaryota > Metazoa > Chordata > Actinopteri > Spariformes > Sparidae > Acanthopagrus > Acanthopagrus latus. Next base: position 1,961,149 of record NC_051042.1, on the reverse strand, counting down.
ATAATAATAATAATAATAATAATAATAATAATAATAATAATAATAATAATGATAATGATAATGATAATAATAATAATAATAATAATAATAATAATAATAATAATAATAATAATAATAATAATGTTTAGCCTGTATAGGCCCTACACAAAGAGTATGCAGGTAGATAAGAGGCAAGTTCTGAAAAGCCAGAAAATGTTGTTTATCCCTCTGGAGGTGTTGTGGATGCAATTCACCTGAACAATTGTCACAGAAAGTGCCCACTTTATCACCGTAATGGCAACCTCGTACTCACAGTCCTCAACTCCAGCCTGAGACATTTAGATTAGAAAACTAATGAATAGTGCTGTCAGTGTGATGGAGCTGTAGATTTATGACAGCGTGGCCTGAAGTTCTTTTAGGTCAGTTAGCACATCAATATTTTGACATCTGAATGGGACTTCTGTATGACTGCTAATCCTGGAATGTGGCAGAAAGGACTCAAACGTCACATTCTGCATATTGGTGAATGCTTTGCAGACAGGCAGGCAAAAATTATCTTGTAAGAAATGTGTGAGGGGAAAAAAACAGACCAATAAACTTTACTTTAGGCATCAGTAGTTATCTTGATTTGCTCATTTTTGGTTTTTGCACATTCACAGTAAAGCTACTGCATGAGTTGCATTAATCTAATGGGGTAAGTGAATGGAGTCATTATTTCTGAATGTCATAAGAATTTCTTTATTTCATTTTCAGTCTCTGCTAAATATACATTGCCTAAATAGTGCTGACTATGAATGAAACCCTCACAATCCTAATGAGGTTGCAGTAGTTATTTGCAGTAGATTGGTGCTAGAAAAACGACTGGCCACTCAAAACGTGGACAAAAGATTTAATGGTATTAAATGTATTTTGACAAGTGCTGCGTGTAAAAAACAGCAGTATCCCGCAGAGTAACTGAGCCTTTAAACTACACATGAGGTCTCTTGAAAGCTACAGCAAAGAGCTGCAGGTGAGGAAGGCACAGGCTATCAGTAAACAAAGCCCTATATTACATTTAGTTTTAATTATTCACAGAATACGAATTATGCTTTTAGAAGTTAATTATTTGCATTATGTTTGAAGCTTTGAATGCTGATTAGGCAGAAATGTGGAGTTGTTAATTTATTGATTCAAGTAGGCAAAGAATCCTTCAGGCAACGTTTCATGTTATCAGCAGCAGCAGAAACATTTGTTGGTGCAAAACATTAATTGTTTCAATTTGTAGACAATTACTGGGTCTATAACCACTGTAGTTGTGTCCCAATTCAGGGACTGCATCCTTCGAAGGACGCACCTTTGAAGGACATATTATTCGTTCTTAAATGGGAAGGTCAAGCCTTTGGATAATTTCCTGGTCTCGTCACCAGACGTTACCTCCCTAACGCTTAACATCACAATTTCTGCCGCCCAGGCCCGCAAATGTAAGAGTGAAAAGACGAGTAGAAAGTAAAAAAAGTTTGACCAAGGGCAATGTTTTTTTCTTTTTAATCCTGCTGATTCTGGAGGAAGAGGGGAAGAGGGGAAGAGGAGAAGAGGAGAAGTGGCTCCGTCGGCGGCTGGAATATCTCCAGTTAAGAGAGGACCGTGGAGAGTTAACCTGTTATTTGAACCAACAGTAATGTTATCATTATTATCATTATTAGCTAGTTAACAGTAAGGGGTAATTAACATACCACTACATTACTTTAATGCTAGACATATAAACTGTAGATCAGCACATATGTTTAATGCCATACAACCTTGATAAATGATTAATAGTTAAATAGTCTTTGGGACTGAGCAGCGGTGCATCTTGGGAGATCTATCTATGGGAGATCGCAAAGAATAGTAGCTGTGTATCGTCCAAAAAGAGGGAAAAGAAGGATGCATTGGTGAGCTGCATTTGAAGGAGCCTTGGAATTGGGACAGCCTTCGTGTGGTGTTGTGACGTAATTGGCCTTCAAATGCGTCCTTCGAAGGATGCAGACCATGAACTGGGACATAGCTTGTGTATCGCATGTGCAGACACACACACAAACACACACTACAGTATGTGTTAGCCAAACAACGTTTTGAGTTAAATACAATGATTCTATCTTTATAACGAGATCTAGATGCAATCAAGAAACTTCCAATTTGTTAAATATATGTAAACATGTAAAATGTAAGTCAATCAAATATACTAACATGGATGTTACACCTTTCTGCTTTTCTAAATGCCTGTTCAACTGCCCCATTCAAAAGAAAACAACACACTTTGCAGCTGATCTCTTCAAAAGCAGGGAGAACTAAGTCATGTCAATTAGATCAAACACACACACACACACACGCACAGACACTCATTCGCACACACACACTCGCAGATGTGGCAACGTGGTGTTAACTCGACGAGCTGAGGATGAGATCTTAGCCAGTGTGATTGACTGGTGATGGTCGCCTGATTGCAAGATGTCATGATTAAAACTGTGTGTGTGTGTGTGCGTGCGTGCGTGCGTTGATTGATGTGTGAAGATGAAAGGATTACAGGTCTTTTTATTATCACTCCCTTCTGTTCACATCACTCCAAACAAACATAGTGCTCACACACACACACACACACACACACACACATTTAGTGCATGAAAAACCTCATTAAAACCAACAAAATAAACCAATATCGTGGTTTTTGTGCTACGTAATAAAGGGTTTATTTCACAAATATATATGTTCCACTGTTAGTTACATTAAAGTATTGTAAGTCTCTGCAACAGTATGTTACATCTTACAAAAAGGACTAGGCTGTATAAATCACATGAAATTATCCTGAGGAATGTAGAAAGCAGACACAAGCATTACTCTCATAATCAGTGGACAACTGGAATAATTCATCTACAAGAGTAAATGTCCAAAATCATGACATGTAGCTGCCCTGTGCGAGGTAACGCCTACAATTCATGCAAGCACTTTATTACATGCTATCATGCCTCCAAGCTCAGAGAGAACATTTGTAATAGCCATGAAGAAACCAAATAAGCATGAAATAAGCTATTTTGCAGGTGGCCATGCAACACGTTTTAAGTGTTTGTGTTTGCAAACACTGAAAAAACAACTCAGCCCTAAAATCTATTTTAAGTGTCCGAGGAAGCAAAATGCTCATATGCTATAAGTTTTTTATTCGCAAATGAACATCTAAGGCTTGATGAGACACTTGAGTGCATCACATAAAATATAAAAATGATCTGAACATTTCAGTTTGTCTCAGTGATTTAATGGTAAAAGCCATATGGGTTGATATGAAAGAATACATTTATTTGGATGAAAGTCTGAACACTGAAATGCCGATACATCTTATAGCTCACTGCAGGATCTAATGTGTAAATCACTTGTGAACTAAATGATCGGCTTTACAGGACTGACCTTTACCCTTTAGCTTTACTTGCCAGCAAATGAAAACAACTTCTCTTCACTCAGCTCTCTAGCTTGTTGCCTCCCTCCTCTCTGACTACCTTCTGTTGTGTAATCACAGGAAAACAGAGAAATGGGGAGGGTAGGAAGACGACTTGTGGGGAGAGAAAACAGAGAAAAGTAATTAAAACAGAGTGCTGGAGAAAGAGGAGTGTGCTGGCCCATGACCGGTGGATGCGGCTGCATTGAACCGAAGACCGTAGTGGGATTAACAGGGGTCTAATGCTCCGAGGATGCTGGGAAATGGTTTGCTTGTTGTGTTTGTGTATACATGTGCGAATATTTGTGTGTGTGCGTGTGTGTCTCCATGGCCATGTCCTCCATGTGCCTTTGGGTTAACAGTATTTCTGAATGTATTCAAGTGTGTGTGGATATGAGCACTTGTTTGTGCATTTGAGGAAAGAGGAACAGAAAAGTATAGAAAGTGCAGCAAGATGAAAGGAAAGGATTGGGCTTTTTTCATGAGCTGAAGATGAGAATGTGATGGAGTGATACACAAACACTGCAGAGGTCCACATTTTTATTCAAGACTGACCGTCTTTCTGCCACTGTGTGTGTGTGTGTGTGTGTTCAGTTCAGTCTTGCTCCCAAACCCCTCTCTGTTCCAACAGGATTTAAATGATTCACCTCACCACACAATGAAACTATATCAATCAATTGGCAGCTGGTACCGGGAAAAAAATTACAAGCAACACTGAAAGAGATATCGACCCCTTCTTCAAACAGACAACTAATAAAAAAATGAATGATGAATTAATTATCAAGAATAAATGACACAAAGCAAAACAAAAGAAGGCTTCACAACGAGTCAAGGAAACAAATGTCGAGATCTGCTATCAAAATCATTACACATTTTCTACCAGGCTTGAGTTGAGCTTAAAAGTATAACCTCGGCCTCCTCACAGAGATAAAACAAACCTTTGATGACTTTCTTTTTTAAGCACCACTCCTGTTGTCATCTACATACTAATTCCACATTTGCTACTTTGCTTCAGAAAAAGGCTCATGATTTATCACCCAGCGAGGGAAAATTCAGGTCAAGGTTCACCAAAGTTACACTCCACGTGAAACAAACTTGCTCACATGCTTCTGCTCGCAGTGGTAATACTAGCATGTTAATGTTTGGCAGGAATATGTTTAACATCTTACTCTACGCTGTTAGCATGCTAATATCAGCATATTAGCATCATATATGAGCAATACACCCTCTAGCTACAGCTGTTGGGAATGTCATTAGCCTGCAGGTATTTGGTTTTGCACCTAAATATTGGAAAACACAACTTGTGAGTGGAAGATGTCATGAGATGAAAGATCAGGGAATGTCTTTATAACTCTCCCTCTGGAGACCATGAATGTCTACCGAACTGAATCACAATCCATTAAATAGAGATATTTCAACAAAAGATAACAATGTTAACCTTACTGTATTTTTACAGGACAATTTCCAGCCCAGGAGGACAGAGGACACATGGAAGCATAATAAGCAGCACCACGTGAATGTCTGCACAAAAAACTTCATACACATATCCATTTCAGTCAGGTCGCTGGAGCAACTGACCCACAGACAGACAGACAGACAGACAGACAGACAGACAGACAGACAGACAGACATGGCCATCCCTCGAGCCATGCCGCCGGCACAGCTGAGAAACTAAACACTTTTTCCTTGGCCTATGAGCAAGAAATTCCACCAAATGTGTGTTTCTTTTTCTTTTTTTTTGTTTTTAATCTTCTGACTAACAAAGACACAGTCAACATAAAGGGCTGAAAGAGTTTGGAATCCCATTACAAATTTAAAATCACCTTCCTGTTTCCTCTGGAAATTCCCTTTCTTCATTCTTTTACCTGATCAACATTCCCTTCACCTATCATCGGTCCATACTTTTTTGGGCAAGGCAGTTTATTTGCACTGTTTTGATCTTGTCCTATCTCTCTCTACCCTAACACACCTTCTGTCTTTGCCAAATCCTTCAATCTCTCTCGGTTTCCCTCTTCTTCCTTACCTCCTCCCCTTCCTTTCTGCTGCTACCCCTCTCTGTGATAACATAGACTACTGTTCGGCTTGTGCCTCGACCTGCTGAATTTCAAATAGGCCCCTTCAACAAAAACCTAGAGCCATGGTCTCCCCTCTCTGCTCTCCCAGAATATCAACTAGTCCTGCAGCAGTGCCAACAATCCTGCAGCCCCCCCAAGCCTACCAAAGCTTTGCAGATCCACTTGTTGTATTAAATAAAAGAACAAAGAGGCGGTGTGGCAGCCGTCCCTCATTGCTCACCAGGTAAAATAGGCACACATGTGAAATATGTTCATGTTGCTTGCTCTTTTGCTATTGGTGAAAATATCGGACATAGTTCATTAATGGAACAAAGAAAGTGATCATTTCATTGCAGTTTCATAATAAAAAGTTTAGAGAACACTTATTTGTTTTGGTCCCACAATCGCCCCTTGATACCAACTCACAGTTCACACAGATGAACTTAGAACCCAGAATTCAGTTTATTTCTATTGATTTTGCCTGTCAGAGGATTCAAACCTGGGACCTTCTGCTGTGGTGAGACAGTCTCCACCTTTCAGTTTCAATTTAGAAATAAATAAATAAATAAATAAAATAAAACCCAATGGGGCTCAAAGGTAAGAAAATATTGCAGCAAATGATTATCAAACAGTAAAAGAATAAGCAATGCAGTAGCAGCAACAACTAATTCAGTCATAAGCAGAGTGATAGTACAGTTCACCAGTACAAATCAAAGATTGATGAAGATGATATCAATGTTGGTTTAAGCAGGTTTCAACATTTTAGTCCAGTTTCAGTCATCGCTTACAGTCAAACTGTGCTGCGTTATTATCAAATGTTTTATGCTAATTATAAATGTTACAGCTGGAATATGTAATGCATATATTACGATAATAAAACAAATGAACTGTCATTTACTGTCTTAACAACCATGTTCAACAGTTCAGTACTGGTAACTATAATGTTGTGATTAATGAAATGTAAAACAGATTAAATTATTCCAACAACAACAACAACATGTTACAGTGGGTAACATGTATGAGCATGCTGCAGACTGCAGCATGACTACAGTGTATACATATATACATACATGTGTTAATAACCGTTACCATTAGTCAGCTGATTTTTAGCTATGTGGTAATGACTTCTGTATGAATTAGTATCCTAATTACTGGATGTAATTATACTTGAGTCTGAGCATATCTGAAGGACAGTTGATGTGATGCTTTCATGTCAGACAGAATTCATGACTGCACAGCTAAACATTCAGCAGACTAATGGTTACTAATGGCTATCGACCCATGTTTGTATAATCTAATTAACTCTGTGTGGGCTCCTGCTAACATAACGTACATGAGGTGGATGGGGAAACGGGAGAGGAAATACAATCTAGGCTGATGAAAACTGCATTTACCCATCTGGATGAGAACTACTTTCCCTAGATGTTTTAAAAGATTGCTTGTGTTCCCACCCTTACATGCAAATGACTTGTTGCACTTGTGGCAATGAGCATTGTCTGCATGGATTCTCGTGAAGTATAACCAGGCTTTCAAACTGTCTGTGCCGGCATGTGTGTGAGCATGATGGACAGGCAGTGAGAGCCCGCCCTGCTGCCTGCACAGGACAGGCTCACACACAGATCTCTTTTCAGGATTGGGGATAGGGATACATTCCATTTTCACAGACAAAATAGATGAACAATTGGGGGAAAATATAGCCTATCACTAATATTTGAATGTTGTCCTTCCTAGTCACTGAAAACAAAATATACAATTCATCACAGTTTTTTTTTTTTTTTTTTTAAATTCAGTTAACGAAATTAACACTGGTTTCACAACCCAGGTCAGTACTTCCCCAAACACTGTTTTTTCTTACAATTTGCATTCTGTACAAGTAAAACTGAGTTCACTGTTCTGTGTTTTTTGTGTTCACTTTTCTGTTCTTGCACTGCAAAGATGCTCAACTGGAGAATACAGACAACTCTGCAAAATAATAATTTACACCCCTTGCTAAACATAGTTTATGCGTCAGTTGAATTAGTCGAAAGATGCGTCAGTATATGTTTTGAAAATGTATTAACCATTTATGCACTCAGTGTTGACTGGGGGACAGCTTTTCATATCTGAGAATATTTTTTCCTAAACTAACCTCAATTTATTTCACATATTTCCCTTTTAACTCTTTTTCCTACGTGAGCAATAAATGCAGTTTTAACTGGGGGTTTAACAGGGTAACTTGTGAACAGCATTAGTAAACTTAAACTTGTGTGTACTTTAATCAACATTAAAGTAATTGTTGCAGCCATATTTCCACAATAATATACATTTTATGTGAGTCCTGCAAAGTTAATACAGCAACATGATGTGTTACTTTAAAGGAGGAAAGAGGATCCCATGAGAACCAACAATCATACAAACAACGACTCTATTTGCACACCACAGTGATCATTCTTTCTACTACACTAACCCTAACCCTATACTATACTGCACAGGTACAGAGGAGAGGCGTTACTCTCTCATGGCAACCTGATTGGACTCTTAGACAGGAAGAAGCAAATATGTCCAAAAAGAGTTATTACCTTGTTGATCCAGGTCTCAAACTTTGGTCCATCAGTTGTGAGGAACAAATCTGGAGTGAGGAGGACAGAGAAAAGGGTGCAAGTCAATATGTGATACATTTACATTTATTGGGCAATGAAACACAATCAAACACAGATTCGATTACTTGGATTCTTTGCTGTCTATAACAGGTGAAGTAATCTTTAATAAAATACATAAAACTGAGGTTTATAAGAGCTTCTGCATTATTGACTCCTGGTGGAAAAATATCATTTTAGTTAAATATAAAAACAAACAGTGAATTAATACGGTTTATAATTAGCCTTCTTAATTGAGATGAGTGAAAGAAAATTGGTTCCCAGCATCTGTCTCATTGCCTTAATATTTTCACACCGACTGAATTAGACAGTTTTTTGTTTTTTCCCAGAGCTGACGATGAAGTTACCTAAGCAGTGAGCCACCTCACTCTGCTGAGAGCTGCACATTCACAGCACTGATCTGGTAGTTGAGTACTGGCTGGTAACACTGTGACAGTGGCTACTTGAAAAAAAAAGATGTTTCTTTTTAAAACAACTGACTGAACTATGTTTGACTGCTGCTTGAACAGATGTATGACAGTGTAAAACTAGTCACATGGCAGCATCCTGAGCTTCGACATGCGTGATAGTATTGCCCAGGAAAAGGGGTAAAAATGTGTTTGTCCACCTGAATGTCATGTTTCCGTTATAGCTGATAGGAGCTGAAGCTGATAAACACCCTGAACACTACAAATCATTTGACCTGAGAATGAATGCTGAATATACCCTGTCCAATTAAAGACAAAAGCTTGATGATGGTGGATGTTGATGGGTTTTATTGGCCAGTGTAAAAGGGGGATGACTGACAGAACACAAGCATCGGCATTACAATATAGAGACGTGTCGACTATAATGCACAGGGATCCTTGTAAATATCAGGATCATTTAAACATAGCTAACACTCATACAGCTTACTGGTAAAAACAAATAAGAAAGAAAACCTGAGTGTGTAAAAGCTTTGTTAGTGATAAACAGGAAACGGCTTTGATATGACTATTCTGTCTGACTCAAGAACTGACAGGCAGTGACAGTTCAACACAGAACACAGTTGGAATACCAAAAGCAATAAGCTGAATTTGCTTTTTAAACAGTGGAAGAAAAAACAATTCAAGAGATGAAATAAGGAGAGTGTGGGGATCTCCCACTGAAAGCAACAGGATTTTACTCAGCTTTCTGGAGGCTTTGCCCCCTGGTAATGCCAGAAGCTCAGTCTATTGGAATCCTATAAACCTGCACTTGTACTCATATTGCTTGCTTGTGAAGCTTAGGCTGGAGGTTGCACTTCTACTGCGGTTTCCGTGTGCCTCTTTGCAAAAGGACGTTTACTTTCATCACTGCATTCTCTGGACTGCGGTTCTGCCCCAGTAATTGGACATGAAATAAATATTGGCATTGATCTGCCTCAGGGCCCCGCCATACGCTGTGCTCTGCATTGGAAAATACAAATGATCATGGAATAAGTGATGAATGAAGGGAACAATGAGATTTGGGTAATGATAGAGAATACTGTTGAAACCCTGTATCATGTGGTGTATCATGTACTGAAGAAGCCAATTTTAAAGTTCTTCACTACATGTTTTAATATATAAAACAACAAAGCATTTCACTGAATGAATCTGTCTTTAGTTGGCTACATGTCAAACACTGTATTGACTGAGTGGAGTTCCTCTCGGAGCATAACAATCGGAGCCAACCCCTGTACACTGACAGATGTGCTCTGAAACGTTATCCCAGGATTCCACTGCAGTCATCCCAAGAACTGAGGGGGAATAGAATGATCAGAGCTCTACTCTCCAGGAACATCCTGCCAACTCATGAAAGGAGTCAGAAAGTTATCATGTTTGAATGTAGGTTTTTTAAAAAAACATGCTTTTCATGCTTCCCTCTCGCTGGTCGGGCCTCCCGACAAACAGTATTCTATAAAGTTCGCTGTAGTGAACCTGCCCTTCTTCAAAATATCTTTCTATCACTCCTGTGTGAGTATCTATGACACTGACTACTGCCAAATACTGATTACAATGAATGTGTGATTTAATTGAACTACAATAATAACAGTATCATATATGGATTACTGTATACTCAAAACTGTAATTAGAGGCTCTGTGCATTTGTGTTAGCTCAAAGGAGAAAATGGTGGATATTTATATAAACCTGTCTAGAGCTGTTGGGCAATTTGTGTAAAAAGGTTGTAATTTTCTTCCTGACAGCCACACTTCCACTTCCACGACCACACACACACACACACACACACACACGCACACACACACACACACTCAGTGTGATCACTGATCTATTTCAAATCATATTCAAGAGTCAAAGGCAACATTTTTTGTGTCATTTGTTGAGACACTCAAAGTGCTAAAACAACGTTTTGATCTTTAAAACTTTGTGGATTTGTGCAGACATGTTGCCCACACACACACAAAACCTTTTACAAATGCAAAGAGGATGACAAATGCATGCATATATTATGCATATGTGCGCACACACACTCTACAGGATACACTTGGTAATTTGGACACTGTGTATGTGCTTGTAGTCGCACTGGGTGGTGTGCTGATGAGCTTGGCTAATCAGCCAATCAGGCCTCTCAGACAGAATCCAGCCGTGATTGGCTGATTAGGTGCGATGGCAATGTGTCTGTGAGAGTGGCATGGGGTAGACGGAGGAGCAGAGAGATGCACGAGAGGATCTTCATCTTGTAAACACTTAGCATTCTCGCTGTGGGGCCGCTTCCTCCCTGTGCTCCTCATCGCGCCACTTGCCCCCCCACTCCTTTTTTACCCAAGTTCACTACTGCCAAACTCCTTCTCCACTAATTTCTCATGCCAGTCCAACTTGAGCTTGCCCTGCAGTTCCTGTTACTGGTTTGATTATCACAGTTGCCAGGTTGAAACTGATGACTTGAAAGTGGAAAGTGCCCTTGTGTAGGACTCTTGACTTAAACCTGCTTTCTACATGTTAACTTCACCACACATGACACTGCTTGCTAATCTGTCCTGACAGGTAATGTGCCGTTAGGTGTGTGTCAAGGGGAATATGCATCGTCAGGGAAGTCGTTTCCCTTCGTTAAACTGAGAAATAAGGTTATCTTAATGTGATCCTTCTGACATAATCCTCCTCACTGCATTGTCCACTCGCTCCTTCTTCATCTCCCGTCCCTGCCGGAAAGTATTCTGCACAGTCTCATAAAGGCTGCTAGCTTGCAATATAAACCTAACTGCTGCCACCATCACTCACTTTAACACAGTTTTACTGTTCCAGGGACTTTTACTGGGCCGCCAAGGGCCTTTTAGGGACTCATTCAAGTTAAAAGAGACATTATAAAGAGCAACAGAAATAAACAGAGCAGAGAAGAATCAAACATAATAGAAAGAGAGTGGATGCTAAGTGAAAGTCCTTTGTGTAATTAAGCAGTTTGTTTGTTTGTATTGACATGCTTTCGCTAGGTTTAATTTCCATAGTATTTGTTATTGTTTTACACTTGCCTCAGCAAAGTACACAGTTACACTCATATTTCTCTCATTATTATCAGACATTCAGGAAATTCACCGTCACAGAAATATTCAACTATTTTCGATGTTTCTTGATATTGGCAAGAAATGGGCAGAATGCTAAAACCTACCTCTTCAGACATACATATCAATGTCTTCATAATGTAGTTTGTATTAAATCTCCTAAATAGCTTTCTCATCCTTTAGGTTTCTTTTATCATCATTGTGTAATAATCAGAGTAACTTACTTCAACTTTGTTTCTGAGAAATCTTGTTTTTTTTGGTCGTGAGGTACATATTAGATAATTTGAAAATTCAGACAGCTTCATCGTTGAAAGAACCGATTAAAAACCACTGAATGACTTTTTGAAATGAGCCACCCACTACAGCAGGTGGTTGGAGAATGAATTAAAGAGGAGCTCCACTGATTTCACACATCAAAGAGGTGTTGGGGAATGGGGAGTACTACTACATATGTGAAAAATGGTGTATAAAGCTTTTTGTGGCTCCAGGGGGGCTGTGAGAAGTCTAATAAACTGCTAGGTGCCAAGTTATCACTGCAAGTTTGAAAAATCAGGGGGTGTGGAGTTAGAAAGAGTGAGGTTAGACTTCAGCAGCACACTTCCTATCTATGCTTCAGATTAGGAAAACGCACGTGATTCTCTGGAAATCAAGACAAATATATATTAAGGATAATTTGCCCATTAGTGCTCCCAACTAAGGCACTGCCTTAGAACAAGAGTAGGTGCTCGAGTGCCATACGGTGGCTGACAACTGCTCCTTGGGGATGGCTTAAATGCAGAGTACAAATGGCACTACATTGTACTGGTACTAGGATCGTATAAAGCGATAAAGCTTGTATTTGGCTTGTGTTTTTCATCACTTAGGATCCAGGATTTTGCATGGAAGCAGAATGTGTGTGTCTTACAATGTTACAGGAGTGCGATGTTAAATCAGTGGACTACTCTTTTGGGGCTCAGCCCACCACTAGAGGTAAGGTCACACTGCCTTAGAAAATAACATTTAGGCAGAGTGAACGCATCACTAACGCAGCTTCATGGTCCTTTTGAGAGCTTCAGGAAAAAAAAAAAAAAAAAAACCTTACCTGCTAATCCCATCTTACATTTTGTGGCCACTCCATTTTAATGAGGAGTTGCTCCACCTTTATGTCAAACCTAGGTCACCCTGTCCTCAAGCCACAAAGGGATTTTGATACTCTTTTACTTTGAAACAACTGCAGGAAACAAAAGGAAGACTCTCTTTATGTTATTATCTGTAACAAAACAATACCTGCAATGGCACAACTGCCAGCAGCTCAGCGCGACTAACAGTGAAGGGGACACCTACAGGACTTTTGTTGAAGAGGTGACTGTGAGGTCACACAGGTGACATCAAACAGGCTATGGCTGTGCCAGTATGATGTTTGATGACGAGCCACTACTAATCTTGTTAGACCTGTGTGATTGGAAGTGACCAACACCAAAGCCTGTTAGAGCCATGGCTCAGTGGAAAACGATGAGCTGGGATGCCGTTGTAGTGTTTTTAACAGTTACAGAATACAGAATAAAACAATGGTGACATTTAATTTGCATGATTCTGGATGCTGGAAGTCCAAATGTCTGCAACACCCCTTTCAAAAGCACATAAAAGTGACATGTTGTAAAAGCAACATTATCACAGGTTATGCTTTACTTCTTTAATCATCACTATGAACAAGGTTTGAATTCAAAATGATTTATACCGAACTGTGATTTGGACCACTTCCTAGCTATATCGCTTTACCTTCAAGTAGTGCTTTACCAGAAAACCTGTCAACACAATGTGCTCAAAGAGACTTAATAAGAGATTCTTACTCAGTTCTCTTTGTTTTTATTTAAATATTCTACACTTGAGCCTTTTACAACTGTGGAATTGTGTTCTGCTATTCTATTATCTATCTAACTATCTATTATGTTATTTTATCATTTTAAAATAAGATAAAAGTCCATTGCTATGACTTAAACCCTCAGCTTGCTTTACTATGTGAAGCCTGCGGTGGAACACATTGTGCTTTATCAATCACCATTAGGTCAACAAAAAGTACACTGCAGACATCAAACCCTAACACCATTCAACGACACCACAGATCCGACACTCTGCACTGCCAGCGCACACACACATTCAAAGCACAAGCTAATGGAGCTGTCACACTCCACCACTCGGGAACGATGCATACATAATTGAGGTATAAAAATGTGTTTGTGTTGGAGGCTGGGGTTGCGTAACAGCAACAGGGACTCAGGGCTCTAAGTGGTATGTCATGTCGCCGGATAATTAAAGACATGCTAAGTGTAAAGACTAGAGTGATGGCTACACTAGGCATCAAGAAACACACGGCAAAGGGAATGAGAGACAGCGAAAGACTGATACCTAACAAACAAACAAACAAAACTGGCTTTCAAAAGAATCACTACAAAGCAAAAGCAGGCTAATCCTTTCATTGCAAGAGAAGCGATCTATAGTCACTTGATTATTTCCTCTATGTTCCTCCTCTTGCACACTTAAACACATACTTTTCAGTTAGGTAAATTGTTTATTCTCTACAAATGACACTTCAAAAAGCACACTGTCACACCCACATGAACGAGTACATGATAAGCAGACTGCATAAATACATGAACACCCGCCCACACACTGCATGGCTGATTTGGACACATTATTTAGATATGTATGGATGCATCTTCCTGTGAGATTCATTGTCACTGGGTTGTGATCCACCAATCATCGACAATCAGCTGGTCCTTTCACACTAACAGAATAATTGTAAGTGTGTCTTGTTAATAACAGAGTATTAAGAGCAGCAACTGCCACAGCTCAAGTGTATTAAAACAAAACAGAACAAGGTAAACGGCAGCACAAATCAACATGCAGAAAAGAAAAGAAAAACGGTGAGGGTACTGTACGTCTCCTTGCTGTTTCTGTTGAGAAAAATATCAGCGTGATGCATTAAGGTTTGATTGGCTCTATGCTGTTTCTATTAGGACACAGGTGAGATTAATGTGACCTGGTGGTGACAGGTGTATACTATTTATTGGACACATGTTGGCTTCAAAACATGCAATGTACCTCATGTAGACTAAAACATCTATAACCACATGAGAGTTAGACTAGTCTAGTTTGAGACTAAACAACAAAATCAATGTTTTTTTTTTCTTTATAAGTTAAATTATATAAACTGGAGATCTACACACTGTTGCACCTGCTTAAAGTGATTTAGAGTCTGAGTGTTCATACTCACTGCTAAATTATAACTAGCTTGTTTCACACTAAAGAGTAGCATCCCTGGAATGTAAGTGAACAAGTCCACCAAATAGTGACAGAACTAAGTGATCTAAAATGGTGTTTAATGGTCTCAAAATCTCAAAAGTAATGTAGTCTTTGATGTGTGACCTTCTTAGTTCTGTTAATATTTTTATGAGGATGAAGATGTCTGTATTATATGCAAGTATGGCCATAAACCATACAAATAACAACATCAACAACAGTTGCATGCAAATGTAAGGGTGCACTCACACTCACATCCATACTATGCCAAAGTCAATACCTTCACGACCAATTGCTGCCAGTGGATGCAGCATAAAATCACACTTCTGCTCAAATGCACATTAAACTAACTGAACAGCACAATCCCGCATGAGTATATAAGTGTCATCATAAATGTTAACTGATGAATCCAACACAGACAATTTGTTCTCAATGTAACCCAAGTATGAAGGAAACCTTTCATCCCAACATGCCATAGTTCATATCGAACCACTTCTACCTGCTTAGGGGTATGGTTTAACCATGAATTTACACAGATGGTGCAATAGGCTTTGACAACACTTGTTGCACTCTATCAGCACCCTAGAGAAGACACCTTTTTCAGTTGTGCAGGAGTAAATTAATGTTTTTTCAACTCTTTTCACTGAGGGCTTCAAAGCAAAACATCAGACCTGATATTTTAGACATTCCCTGCAGTCTTATCTCAACAGACTGTTTGGGGAAAATTATGCATTACAGGGGAAATTAAATATTGGGGAAATGGGAAAAGAGTGCTCTCATTACAGTTGAACTATTAGACAAATATATGGGTGATTGGTCCATCAGCGGTTCTTTTTTCGCGGTCAGTTTTACTAAATTTAATTTCCCTCTGAAGAATGTGAGAGAGAGCGGCTAATCAGCGATGTAATATAATAACATATAACAGCAAAAAGAGGCAGGAAAAAAC
Organism: Acanthopagrus latus; assembly: GCF_904848185.1. Lineage (NCBI taxonomy): Eukaryota > Metazoa > Chordata > Actinopteri > Spariformes > Sparidae > Acanthopagrus > Acanthopagrus latus. The sequence goes on along the minus strand of NC_051042.1, from coordinate 1,945,316 downwards.
AGCACGTAGCACCACTGGATTAAGACTTGAATTAGGATTTGAGCATATCATCGTTGGAACACTGTAAAGTCGAACCAAACCTGTTTTTGTGTTTTATGTTTCTGTCAACTTTAAATGAAGTGTGTTTTACAAAAAGTTTACAAGATAATTTAGAGGTGAAAGTTAAAGAAATGAATTGGATCTGATGAGACGTATGATTGTATTTAATAAGGGAACTGTTGTTCCCTGTCTTCATTCAGGGAGACACATCACATTGCTGAGGAACAAAATGTTGTTTTACAACAAGTGATGTCTGTCCGGATCTTCAAAACGGAAAGTAAGCTGCACTTTAAATAGACCATTTTCGTAAATATACACTGACATTTGTTAATTAAAAAAGTGAGGTAAAGTGAATTAATAAGTTGATACTGAGATTCCAACTGCTTTTGCTGGAGAGGAGAGGAGAAGAGGGGAGAGAAAAGAAGAGAAGAAAAGAGAAGCCGAGCGTGGGGAGATGAGCGGTCCTTGAGTTATTCATAGCCTCTCCATCAGATTTGTTAAGGGGATTGGAAGCAATTTAAAGGCCTCCGCTGACTGTTTGACTCGAGCAGCATTATGTCTCTCTATTCCATTATGTTGAGCCGCAGTGTGGGGATAAAGACCAGGCTTCCTATTAGCCTCTGTATAAACAGATAGGGTGATGCTAGGTGGGTGCTAAGTCTTGGTACAGAGGGAGAACTCTGACATTGAGGAGAATAGACAGCAGCAGGTGAGAGCTTTTACTATCTCCTTGCTTTGTCTCACTATCACCTTCACTCTATCTCCTTTTCTCTGCAGACACATACCCCCTTATCTGCCATACTCTGTGGCCCAGGACAGCAGCACCACTGCTGTGTATCAAGAGGTGTTATGACTCTGAAGAATTGTGAACTGAGAACAGTCGAAGGTCTGTTACTTGAAACAAATGGAGGAGCACATTAAAGGTACAAGACCCAACTGTAAACAAAAGGGCAGCCATGCCAGCAAAAATTCATGACAGGAGTGGAAACTGCCAGATAAACCAAAGAACGTTCACTATAATGATAACTCTGATGCTAAATAATGTGAACATTTTGTACTGATCAGCGATAAGGTTCTGTTAAAGCTGGTGCCAAGCACACGCTGCACTCAAGCTGAATCAGCAGCTTGGGAAAATTGATATTGATGACCCACTACTGCTGTATTATGCACAGAAAGAGAAGACGACAAAGACGCTTTTTACAAAATTCTACAAAGACAACAGCTGTTGTCAATTGCTGGCAAATTTTATTGTATGAGTCAATGTTAATTATCCTGGTGACTGAAGAACACATCAGTAAAAACAAAGCTAACTTTTGAGATGACGTTGGCACAAACAACTTATAGCCTCAGATATTTAACTGATAACTGTTTTATAAGGTGTATAAATAACTAAGGCTGAGTTACTAGAGTAGACCATTAAAAAAGTGTTTCATAAACACTATCGATTAGCATACACAAAAGAGGAAGCCTACAGTCAGACCCCAAAATAATAAGCACTCCTGCAACATTATTTTGTCGGAAAATGTGCCCAAAACCGTCCACTGTGGAGGATATGTTGACTCCACCAGCATTCCTGTTATTCTCTTCCATATGGAAACAGATTATTACAGAACAGTAATGCTGCAAACCAAAATTGGCTCAAAAAGCAGAACAGCAAGGGAGGAAGTGAACGGAAGAGACAGAGAGTAAGTATACAGCTGTTGATTATTGCTCTATTTGCATCAGTCCCCTTCTACTCTCATGTCTGCCACAACAGCACAGACATGTGCACGTTAGCACACACACACACACGTATTTACTACACTGTACAAACCCACCCACACTATGCTTCCTGTGTCTTCTGCCTTCAGCATTGAAGCAACTGCAAGCCTCGTCGATGAAAATGAGCAGCCGTTTTATTTGGCCCGCCTGTGCTCGTGAGCTTCCAATTAGCAGCTTATTAAAAGTGTTGGTGTGCTTTTATGGAGCAGTTGGGGATCGGTAAAGGCCTTCATACTGATTCACAAGAAAAGTCTCACTGACTGTTTTAAAGCCTGAATTCCTTGCACATATACAGTATAACCAATATATATCCACACTCTTTATACAAGATACAACACACATGCTGGATAGTTCTGGGGTGCTTGCATGGATGATGACAGGAGGACAAGCCTGCTAAGGAGGAAAGCCGTGATTATGGATTCCACTTTGCTGTATGATGCTCGAGTGCTCAGGACCAAATACTGGAAGTGGATGATTTTGTGACTCCTTTAAAAAAAATAACTGATCTCTCTTCCTTTCTTTTCTGTTGTCCTTCCCTTTACCTGCTTTCAAGCACCGTGTCATAGAAAGGTGAAAGCAGCCAAGTGACCCAGTAAGTGAGCATCCACTCTTGCATCCAGGCATTGTGAGAGTTGTGGTCAATAAAGCTAAATTCATTTAATAGACAACCTGTGAGATTCCTCTCCCTTTGGGAAGATCAGCAAACAGTATGTTAGTAAATTCTGTGCCATTCCAATTAATTTGCTAGAACCCTGCCAGGAGGTGAACTGCTCCGTTGGTCTCCTGCAGATTTTGAAAATCCAATCAGCAATGTCTCCCATATCATACATAATATAGAGGTGAAGGAAATAATAATGCAACCTCTTGCCTATTCATTTTGAAAACGGCGACATGATGACATTTATTAAATGATGAAAAAACGGATAAGGTGAAACTGAGTGAATCAGAATATCCAGAATATCAGAAAACATGTTTCCCTTATAAAGGTTCTCTCACTCCGTCTGTTGTTCCATCTACTGAAACTTTCTTCCTCCCAACCCTCCTTCTAATATCCAGTCCTCTTACCTGCTTTCCATAGTTTAGTGAGGCTATCCAAGGCCAACAACAACAACAGGAACAGCAGCAGTAGTATAACAACCCCCTCCTTGTACCTGTGAAAGGCCTTGCAGCAGAAGCGGTGGTGGTTTACCCAGACTGCAGTGCAGAGCGGATCTGACAGCCAGCCGCGGCTGCTGCATTAGTGTCTGATATGCTGTGTGTGTTTGTGCGTGTGTACTGTCACTTCACTCATCATCAACACGCTCCAACACTTTAGGGTTATGTGCATCTGTGTGTGTTGACGGGGCAACAGAAAGCAAAATTTTGCTACAAAAATATGAGAGAGCAACAGAAGAGAATAATGGCAGAGCAGGAAACAGGCATATGGGAACCCACAGAAAGGAAGGAAAAGAGAAGGTGTAGAGAGACAGTGTGATGAAGTAATAGAAAGAAAGAGAGACAGACAGAGATGATCCTCCACCCCCATTTCTTTATGCCTCTAATGCCCCTGAGCAGGTTATTTGTTAGCCTGTTACTCAGCAAACAAGCTGTGACTCCTATCCCCCGCTGGCTTTCAAAGGGACACAAATACAAATGCACAAACATGCACACACGTGAAGATGCAGTTTCGTTCAAGGTTTGCCGAGGAGATGGGTTCAAGGAAGGCCGCCATGCTCACTGATCTCATTGTCCTGTTTATGGCAGTTGGGGGACAAATGTCCACTTTGCATGCGTTTGGTTTGTTGTTGTTGAGGCTGACAGTAATGAGGCAGAATGAGAAGGATAGAAGCACAAAGTGTGTGCCCCCTGTGCTCGCTTGTTTTTGTATTTGTGTGTCCATAAGCCATCCTGCAGCCTATCAGTCAAGTCCTCCGTGTTCGTCTGCTTGAATCAATTTGTTCCCTCCGTCTTTAACCCTGGGACTGATCCATGCCTCAAGTAGACGGGGGTTTTGGCATTCTGAAGGAAATGTCACAGCCGTCACCAGTGAAACAGATGCTATGCCTCCAACAGACATTAGGAGGGTATCCTCACTCTCAGCAAGAGTAGCTGCAAGGCAATAAGGTTAGTCGACAAATATGCAGACCTTCAATCCAGTCTACTGATATTCAATGTCTAATATTGGGGGAAAACATGTATACAGTCATGACAGACCAATTCAGGGCTGGAAATACTATCAGCCAAAACTTATTTTCAAAAAGTGCTCCAGACAACAAATAAGTTCATTGTTGGAGTCACAGACCACACAGAAAAAAGCTGTGTAAGACAGACAGTGATATAACTGCATGTCAACAACATCAAGCCACCATGACCTTGCATTACAGTATGACTGCCAAAAGACCCCCTGCAATGAAAAAGGACCCCACATTGCTGACATCTGCCGTGGGTCTCTTGTTCCTGCAGGCTAAACTTCTCTGTGCAGACCTTTACATAAAATGAGGTATTAAGATGATACTTGAAATATGATACTGAGCCTGAGACCCTCAGGAAGGTCATACCAAAGCTGTGGAGCCCTGAGAGCAACAACCTGCTCACCTTTAGCCTCTCACAATGATACAGGACAAGCTTGGAGATGTGTGCCTGAAGACCTTGGGCTCACTAGGAAAAAAAACATAAATGACTGGACACTAAGTCTGTGAAAAATGACAACCAAGGACAAGGTGTTTAAACAGGTGTAGCTCCAGTCCTATATGATCTTAGATTAACATTCAGTAGAGAGCATTAACAATCTTAGTACTGACTTCATTTTGTGAAGTTTCTTTACATGTTTTTTGGGAATGTTTTTCCAACTATACCCCAAAATGCACAATGTCAGAGTGTCCCTTTTAGAGGTGTGAGAGCGGACTGGAGCCAAATTTTCACAGGCCACATCCATTGATATGTAGCCCTGTCCCTCTGCTAGCAAGGAACCACCGGACTGTGAAACTAGTTTTTTCAAACTTGCCCAGAACCCACAAAGACGATTTACTATAGTGTCAAAAGAAGGAGCAGAAGAAAGAAATACATTTATACAGCTACCTTGTCAGCTGAGAGGGAACATCCAAGGTAAGCTGCGCCATCACATACAGTTCACTTGCTAATGTAGAGAAATATGACAGTCAGTTTTCCCCTCCCAGTTAAAATGTCTGACAGGGGCTGAGTAGGTTGAACTATCCTCTTCAAAGATGCCTCCCAGAGGCTACAACATGGCTGGCTTGGCTGCTTTGTCACAACACCGTCAATAAAGAATGCATGCTGTTTGTCAGTGTTATAGCTACAACACTTACACCATCCACACAAAAGTGCAGCAGGGTGTTGAGTATCAGGTTTGCTTTTGTCCATGTATGAGATAAAGGTTGTGTGTAATCAGCAAACTGTAATTCACACAATGATGTTGGTTCTGATGTGCACATAGTCACATCAACACACCCACCATCCTCCCGCACAATACCACCAAACAAAAAGCACACACACACACACACACACACACACACACACACACACACACACACACACACACACACACACACACACACACACACACACACACACACACACACAGTCTGAGAGAGAGACAGAGAGAAAGAGAGAAGAGAGAAAGAGAGAGAAATAAAATGCAAAATCCAGGCCAGCTACAAAGTGAAAAGCTCTGTAGATTAAATCCGTCTCTAAGCCAATATGTAGCCTGACTCCACGCTGTGTGACTTCCACCCCGATCTATCAAAACGGCTCATTCACAAACATGGCAAAACACACCAGTGCAGAATGGAGCAATGCTATTCCCAGAAGAAATAATCTCCTAAAACCATTACAGGGAACAACGTAGGTGCAGCAGCTATAGGGAGGATTATGTCCAAACCCTCTCATACACACACATACACTTCCCGTCCTGTTTTGCACACTTTCTTTATGCTGCACATGTGCGTATGTGTAAACAGAAACTGTTCACAGAGCTGCTGTAACAAGCATGGGAAAGCTCATTCCGTGGACTGGAACGAAGTGTGTGACTGTGTGTGTACGCAAGGCATGCATCAGTGGAGTGTGCCAACAGCAAAAGTAACTGAATACACTGATATGTCTACATGTGTGACTATTTGTGCCAACTAATTCAATTTACATCAGGATTTTCAGAGATTTCGGAAAAATCAAACACTTGACTTTGCACCAGAATAAGAGCCTGAAATCCTGCAGACTGGGAAGACTGATCATCAAACCAACCGTGTCCTGGTGTTCTGGAGGTCTATCGTGCACTCCAAGGAACCACGTGAGCACAACTTCACTGATTCATATTCAACCAGGGACCTACTGTACCTGCCTTCCCACACTGTTTCATTCATCATATATTCTTTTGCTTAATTTAACTGGGCTAAACCAAACCGGCTGTCGAGTAAGTAACCTCAGTACATCGCAGCAAAATGTCAGGTCACCATTGCAACACTGCATTTCATTCTCTGCACCATTACCAAGATAGAGCCCTAAGGGTCTACAGCCATGCTAGCAGAGCTGTGAGGCTGTAGAATTGCACAGCAGTACTTTGAGGTAGATGCTAATGTCAGCAATGCTGATGAGCCCACAATGACAAGGTTTATATGCTGATGTAAAAAGCTACCATGTTCACAATCTTAGTGTCCCAGTATGCTAGAATTTCTTTATCAGCGCTTAGCAAAAATCACAGCTGAGGCTGATGGGAATGACATTCGTTTTGTGGGTATTTGGTTATTAACCAAAATATTGGCATTCATCCCCTGGGAACAACAAATGTCTGTACCAAGTTCTGAGCCAAACCATCAAGTAGACGCTGAGATATTTTACTGGATAAATACACATTTTAATCTGGTGGTGGTACCACAGGAAATGTCAGAGGATCACCAAAGTCAGTGGGATTCATCCTCAAGGTCCCATGAATTCCAGTATATGTCATTGAAATGCAATCCATCATATAGTTATTGCAATATTTCAGTGTAGTGTAGGCTGAAGTTGCAGACTGATCAACAAATGGACTGATCCATACAGTCACTCTGCTAGCAAGAAACACAATTATTATTTATGTTGGTATGAATGGAAAGGCAGCTTGACAGTGACAAATTCAGAGATTAGTCCTTTTCACAGATACCTCAGTTCAGGTGACTCACAACTAGCCTTTGTGCATGTCCGTGTCCATGTTTTCTTCGAGACTAGGGAGTTTATTTTGGGACAGAGAAAGTACAACCTCAGGCCATGGTCGCAGTGCTGTGCATATCAGAGGGAAATGCTCTGCCTCATTTATTCCTATTATTCATTTATCTGCAAAAACACCTGTGCTCACTAAAATAAACACCATTTTGCCCGTTTGACGCTGTGCCAGCTTTCCTGGAGGCGGAGATGCTACAAACGACACACCTCAAAGGGCTGGCGCAGCGCAGCAGGCGCTCCTAACATGGCTGTGAGCTCACTCCAAATCTCTATAAAATGGGGCAATCACAATGTGAAGAACTGATGTGTTAATGAAGATGTAGGCTACATGTGGCTGTGTGTGCTGAGGGTTTAGCAGTGGGAAATGTTCTGCTTTTGTAGGATTGTTGGAAAAGACAGTTGTTTGGATACTTGTAAATAAGCCAAATTAATTTTGTTTTGTTTAATCCACACTATGCCAGCTTTTTCCTCCAGTGAAAACTGGGGTTTTCAAATGATTGCCCAAGTGGCTAAATTTGAATAGATGGAAAAACTTTTCCAAATCACTAACACATTATTTCCAGTTTGACGGAGCGATACTAATTGGCCAAAATACTTCAGCTAATCAGGCCAACAGTTTATCGCCTAAGACTTTCTCTGCAGTCAATATAGTTAATCACACCACACAAATACCATCACTGGCAAATCTTTGTTTCTTATGAACAACAGCTATACACACAGTATGTCATAAAGTTATTTGATCAAGAGTGTCAGTGCATCAGTCCACAGATGTTTTAGGGCAGCGAATCAGGCTGCTGTTTGATGGGGCTTTGTTTATGATCCTGTTTGCTGTAGTGCTCATTTTGATGGGAGCATATTATTTAATTCAACTGGGAAACCAGGCTTATAAACAAGAGTGGGGAAGTATTACATTATTATTATTATTATTATTATTATTATTATTATTATTATTATTATTATTATTATTATTATTATTATTATTATTATTATCAATAATACCAGACAAATAAGTTGTCTTTTCTATCATTATTTTAAAATCCTTACAATACACTTCAGCAGAGGGTGAAAGTCTCTTGCTCTGTGATAATGCCTGATTATCAAAATGGCTGTAAAAAATGTCTTACTCTACCATCCAAACGTAAACTTAATCCCTGTATAATCAATTCTTCTTCTTGACTACCCTTGTTAGGTGGCAAATCTGCCCCCCCCCCCCTCCCCAATCACCACCACATTATTAGTCAGACAATCAGCAAGCCACTCTGACACACAGCTACAGTAGTTTAATTGGCTGCTGCACAGAGCATTACCATGCCCGTTGCCTAGCAATGGATCCTTATGCCAGTATTGCTGTCTTTGTGCATGTTTTTCCCAAAATGGCTTCTATAATTACTTTGCAATTACTACCTTTTCCCTCACAAGCTATAATCGTGCTCCCGGTAGCTTTCTGCCTGGCAGGGCTCTTCACGTATCATGATTTAATATGGCCCTGGCAGGTTACTATGACCCAGGACTGGAGACAGATTTAATATAGGTGAATACTTTCAGAGTATACCATTCAAATGAGGGCTACAGAAGCACCTGCTCACGTCAGCCTTCTATTGTGTGAATCTGAACGTGCTGGCAGTCCCGCAAAAGCATTTTTCCCAGCTTATTAGCTGTCACCAGAGGTGACCAGATAGAACATCATCATCAAGTACATCTACAAAGCCAGTTCAATTATAAGCTAGCTTTTGTGGTGCAAGGAAAGCAATATACTGCACACACAGCCTTCGTGTGGGGTGGCACTGTCTAGGTGCTGACTGTTAGAAAGGTAACTGGGCAAAAATGTTGATGACAAGGTTTATTCTTTCAGAAAAACATCTGTGGATCGATGCAAGGGGCTATGGGCTAAATGCCAAGTTCTCCTAAACTAATGTTTGATCCACTCCTGTGTCTCATCTTTCCTTACACTCTTGACAACTGACACTGCATATATTATTGTTAAGTACCAAAGTCAGCTGGTAAAAGTCAGCTGGTAAAAGCTGTAGTCATTTAAAGAGGCCTGAATGTGTGGAAACAGAAAAAGGTCTCCGGGAAACAAAGGAACATCAACACAAAGCTGTTAAAAACGCGTTGCTGTTAGAGACACTGGCTGGACGAGGATGATAGTAACAAAAGAGATTACAGGCCATATGCAGCATGTCAGCGCCAGGTTGGTTGGCTGGAGAGTCCAATAAGCGACCTAAATGAGGCCTTGACACCGGCCAGGAAACAATTCCAGGCTTTTTTTTCTGCTGGCGGTGCAGATGTACTGAGGTCAGCCAATACACTACCATGAGACTGTTTACAGCTATGACACTGGACCGAGATTGGAGTCGTGACACAGCCCTGAAACAGCCCTCATCCTCCTTGGACCGACTGACAAAATACCTCACTGCATTACAGTGCTGGTGGGTGACAGAGGGGACACTTAGGGCTTCCAGTGTGAAACCCTTTTTCAAAATGATGACAGCCATGTGTCCCACTTACGATTCTAAATGCATTTCCATTATAAAGATTTATTGCCAGTCTTTACTTGTTTTGCCATCTTGGGCTTAGAAGCGTTACTTCAATTTGTCCTGTGACTGACTGTCGATTAGTGGATCTAGTTAAGGCACTTCCCTGTACAGTCCCTTTGAACACAGTCATTAAGATGGTCTTCAGTTAGACTTGTAATTCCCCATTAGCCAACGGACATCATTGCAAAGAAACGTTGTGCTCCGCCAATATCTTTACGAGGCATCTGTGAAATTCAAATAAGTTTCGAAACTTTTTTCATTTTCCCCTGTTTACCCAATTTGCATTTTTAAGTGATTCACACTTTTTCCCCACAGTAACTTAACTCTACACACCTCAATTAAGATTAATTTAGATTAATGTGCATTCATACTCTCATTTCTCATTAATATTACCAATATGACTAACTATGAGCTGTAAAATTATAAGGCTTGAGGTGCTTCAAATTAGTTTCGTCAAACTTCAGCCAAAACATTAGCAAACTGGGGAAGACTAAATTCCCAGAGGATAAATGATAAATGCAAATGCACTTGATGAATAAAGTATCCTAGGAACAGCATTACTGATTACTAACTGATGCATAGTGATATACAGGGCTTCCTTTCTAAGCAACATATACATATAGACTATGATATTTTTAAGAGACATTTTGGTAATCAGGCACTTTCAAAGAGAGACTTTTTATCATCATGAAGCCAATGTGAGCATCAGTGGCAGCTGGAAAGCTTCCAACTGTCATTTATCTTAAAACAGGCTAACTAGCAGGACCCAGATTGTCTGAAAAACTCTCTCTCTCCCTCCTTAAGCCACACTGTGATGCTCCAGCCGGTAACGCTTAGAGGAGCAGGTGGTCACAGCAGACAGAGAGCTGAGCCATGCTGAAAACTCCCCCTCCCCTCTGCTCATCTCCCACCCTTCCACTGCCCTTTATCGTTCCTACTATCCTTTTCCTTCAAAAGCATTCATCCTCTCCGACTTCAATTTATTTCTCCATCCGTTCCTGCCTACTTTCTTCTCTCTCGCTCGGTCCATCCATCAATCCATCTGCATGCCCCCACAGACTGAGGCAGCCAAAACGTCTGACATCCAACACATGTGCAACTGTGGTTCTCCTTCTCATGCTGTGTTGTTCCTGCAGCATGTTCACTCACAGAACACTAACACAGAACACGCAGTTAAAAAGTCACAAAGATTTGTTTACATACGGGTAGGAGAGAAAAAGTTAGAGGTGAGTCCATCAGGAGAGTCGAAGGGAGACTGACATACAGGCCATCAGTCTGACAGACTGATGAGTTGAAGCCACCTTAACATAGCAGTAGAAAATAAATGTTGCTCTAACACAATGCAATCTGTATTAAAACCAAAACACCAAATATTGCCACCGAGATCTCATTATGTTTATTGACTTTCTCATAATCCCTGAACAGATTAAATATGAATTAAAATCTGCTCTGGTTGAACTGTGACAGGCCTGGGAATAAAACCACACCACACAAAGATACCTGCAGTGAGTCTGACATGACTAAATCCTCTGTGATTACCTTAAACACAAGGATTAGTTTCCAGAGGGAAAAAAATCCTCCTATAAGTCTAAGTGACAGTGCTACAGGAACAGCTGTGTGATGCTGTAAAACAAGAATGAGGAGATTTTTCCATTCACTGGTGAAGAAAATGGCTATTCCTTTCTCTCTTAGTCAACTGGAAAATTAGTGGCCTCTTGTCTGATTCCTGGAGTTTCCTCTGGAGAAACTTTGTGGAACGCACTTCAGGAAGCAACGTCCTTAAATTGAAAGTTTACAACTACAAAATTTGTGCGTCCTGTGAGATTTTTGTTACAAGAAAAGAGGTAGGCAGTGGTCTGGAGAGAATTTATAAATCAGGGACCAGGTAGAATCTGAAAATATGGTAATCCTATTCTACACACAATAATTTGAAGGCTCATTGTTTGCAGCTCTTAACAATTTTCCAAGAAAAAATTTCCAGATTTTTAAAAGACATATTTTCAATGATTTAAATGAACACAGCCAGATGGTCATTTTATTAAGTTAGAATTAACAAAACAAATACATACTGAGCCTTTTGCCAAGTATGGAGAATGGGGTGGGGGTAATATTGTGACTTAACAACACACACTATAAACTAAACCACACATGATACAAGTCATTAAGGTATTGCCAGTGTCAAAGTTTGCCTTTCCCCCATACCTGCAGTTGACGTCTAAATTTTCCTCTTAAGCTCAGAAATGATTTCACCGTATCTTTGCATCTATTTGTAGAACACATCCTTCAGCGGCACCCTGCCTTCTTCTGAGTCAGTAGAGGATGGAACAGCTGGCTAGTTTGGTGTTACAGAGAAGAAAGAGAGAGCGAAGCTGCCAAATGACCTGTCGTGAGGGATGCGTACTGCTCTGGAGAGCTGGTATGGTCTTGTTCACTCTCTGCTCCATTCTATGCACCAATAACTGTGGGTTTATTACATGTAAACGTGAAAGAAAATCAATATTAATGTCACTTAATCCATTATTGTCTATCCCACAACTAAACCACATTATCTTACTCAACATATGTGCGTTAACATCACTATGGCTGTCCTTGATTTGTAACTGACAAAGGAAACATTGTCATTTCAGAGCCAAACTTATATAAAGTGGATGCAGTAGAATTGTAGCCTCATGGTGTATGTTAGCATTACTCTGTGGATTACATTTGAGACCCGTGTATAGCTTTTGAAGGGAGACGTGTATGATCAAAAATACAAATGTGCCAAAGGCATGTAGTTCCTCAGAGGGCCTCATGTAATTAAATGTGCAGAATTACTCCCCTTTTCAGAAGCCGCCTCCCAAGGTGCTCATTCTCCAAAGAATTCATCATTTCAGCGCTGGTGGCTCTTTGCTTGATTTCAGTTTTTTGCATCTCAATCAAGAACTCAACTGTGTCTTGTTTGCAACCCAGCATTCCTATATACATTAATAGCACTTATTGATCCATGCAGGGAAACACTGAGAGTCCACAGTGGAGGAAAAGTCGGCGGTGCTCATTTTGGTTACTGTTGTCATAAATCGATGGCACATGGCACAATGTGCAGTCAAGGATCTGAGCTGCAAGTCACACAGTGTCTGAGAGTGTATGTTTGTATGGCTGTGTGCACTTCATCTGCAATGTTAGGAAATACCTTCAGTACTGTATATTAAGACGCACAGAGAAGCTAAATAAAATAGTGGCTTGAACAAGAACATTTATAAGGGGGATGCCTGCTCTCACATTGTCTTAAAACATGTCCTTCCATTAAGGGTGGGTTAAATACTAAAAGTTAAAATCACAGTATTTTTTCACTCGTGCGATGCTGATGGTATGATATACAGGTATTACATTTTTTTTTAAAAATTTTTCAGAGGAGTAGCCTGTCCTGTCTTCTTTATTTAAATAAAGTTAATATTTTTTGATATTAAATTAAGTAAATGGTATGTATCCTTATCAAACAGGGACATGGGAGAGTATCACGCACTCTCAACAAAAGCTTAGAGCGTATGTTAAGTAGCAAATGTTTTCATTTTAATTTTACAAACATATATACTGTGTAAAGACACGCATTCAGACCACAAATGAACTTTTGAAGAAAAATTAAATGTCTTATTTATAGAAGTATTACTGATACATCACAGTTATGAAAGTATTGCAAAATCCATGTTGTGGCACATCATCAAACTGTGATGGCCAGTTTACCACCCACCGCTTGACCACCAAGGTAGAAAGGTCTTTAACAGTCACTTTACCATCCTGTCACGCTAAGAAAACTCTGCGGATCATGAGTGAAAAAAGCTGTACATGTAAACAAAGAGCTGGACTTGCAATGCTTAATTTATGCATTGTGTCAAGAGATCATTAGACATTATTTAAACATCACTGACTCACCAGCGGTGAAGTCCTTGTTGAGGTCAATGAAAGCATTAGAGTGAGGGATGCGCATCTTGACAGGTGAACTGAGAGCAATCTCACACTTTTGTTCCCTAAAGAGGACAAAACCCAGAAGGCAACAGCAGGAGTTAAATGCTCTGCATTTAAGAAACTAATTCAAGCTTTGCAAGCATCTGGAAATAAAGACTGGAAATGAAGAAAGTGAGTTTGGGAATCATAATATTACCTATTAGTGAGATAGCAAACTTCAGTGGATAGGTCGTTGGTGGTTCCAAAAATGTCCGGGATCATGTCCCCATTGAAACTGTGGAAAGATTTGTTTTTCAGTGAAATTAAATCTAACCACATCATCAAAAGTAACACTGATCTAACCTTTAGATACATACAAAAAATACAAACTAATGTTTCAATAAATGCTTTCATATCCAGTTCTTGTTGACACTGTAGTAGTGTGTGTCACTATGAAGCTATCGTGACTAAGTGGTGGTGACGCATTGGACTAAACATGAACTTGACTTTAACAGTATTCTTAAAGCAAAGTAGAGTTTATGTTAGCACCATTCAGTTTGATACTTACTCCATAACAAGAGGCTGATCTGCAAAGGTCTTGTTCAACATGAGCCACCCACTCGTATCTGCAGAAGAAGGAAGAATTGAACATGCCCTGGGAAATACTTGGTCTCAAAAAATGAAGAAAAAAAGAAAAAGTGCTGCACAGAGAAAATCAGTGGGTTGGTCAAATCAGGCTAAACAGATGTCTTAGTGTCAACAGCGATGAACAAAGGTTCAACTGAATATGAAGTTAGACGCAACGGTTTAATAAAGGTTTTCTTTTTGGTTTCTGCCTCTGGTAAAGAGATAACAGCTTTACATGGAAAAGGTACGACTCTGATAACAGAGTTTACATTAAACTGCAGCTTATAATTTTCTACTCAGCTACTTTAATAATAACATAATTAATTTGCTGTTTTCTGTGAGTCTGTGACTGTAGCTAAGTTACCCAGAGGAACACACAAATAAAATACTTGTATCTACTATGGGCACAGGACACAGTGACAACAGTGTGAGGTTGATAACCACTGCTGCCTTATTTTAGGGAACTAACAACATGTTATTGCACAACACAATATAGTATTAACACATTAAAGTATGGTGAGTAGCTGAATGCCAAAGTTGTTTTGTCAATGCTCATCATTCTGGACTCACTGATAAAAGGCCTTTTTACAGCAGGTATGTTGACTTGTCAGTAAACGCAGGAAAAACAGACAGTATAGAGACACTGACAATAGCTCTGTTCTCTTCAAGTGTCCCAATAAGTCATGACAGTGAGACAACATGAGCAGTAATATGACCCTGAAACATCTAGATGATATTCAGCCACCATTAATCTACACCTGTGATTAATGATGGCTCATATGTAACCTGTGACCTTCACTGTGAAATGTGAAAACGACTTCCATGGAAAAGGCCCACACAAAGTCAAAGTGGCAAATGCTCAGATTTTAACAAGGCTACCATGCTTAGTACCTGCTTCATAGTTTTAAGTAAGACTATCAGGTAACAAAGACGTTAAACTCTGTCAAATTTTACACACAAATGGCCAAAGGGATCTTTTATTGAACTGACAGTGCACTTCTCCACTGTAAAAAGTCTCTGAATATTGTACTGTGGATGTGGTTGTATATTATCCTTGCCAATTAATCAGACTCAAATACTTTCTTACAATGGACACGCTTTCTTGTTGTGACAGGAAAAGCACAGACCGAAGTAATTACATTAATGACGGCACTGCAATACAGCAGTTAGTCATGTCATACACTGCAACTGTGTCTGACAGAGTCAAAACACCTGCTGTAAAAAGAGGGTCCACTCAGCTGTAGCTTTATTAGTAAAAAAAAAAAAAATGTGTATCACAATGTGTAAAAACAACAACAAAAAAAATACAATAAACACTAGACTAGACTAAAAAATATCCTTATTTTTCTTATGCTGGGGTCAAAATCTAATCATACGTGCCAAAAAGGGTGAATTAAATCCCTTATCAGTGTTTTTTCTGTCCTCCACCCATTCAGTGACAGAACTGTACCTAATGACTGGTTGTGCCCCCAGAAGATGAAAACAGTTGTCAGCTGTTTGGAGTTGATCTGAGCTGTGAGAAGGACATCCATCTGAGAGTCTCCATCATAGTCTCCAGGAACCACACTGGTGATGACGGTGTTGCTGAACACAATCAAATGAGAACCAATGACTTAAGTGGTTTTTACATGCAGCTTTTCCTTCCTACAGAGTAAACATGACCACTATGAAAAGTGAGTGTGAGTCACCACCTCAGTACTGACTAACGAAAAGAAACCAGGACGTGAAATGTTAGATACAATGGGAGAATGAGATAGCACTGAAAGTCACACCTACCTTGGCAAAATATTCTTGGTGATGTTAACTTTGGGCTTGAAGTAAGGCGTTTTCGAGTCCGCCAAAAAGATCACCACTTCAGACTCTGAAATGTTAATACGAGGTCAACATGGCATTGATTACATGACAGCTCATTTAATCTGAACGAGGATCTACCTGTCGTTTAAAGTGAAGCAGATGACCTATGCATGGAGCCGTATGTTTACACAGTGTAATATATTTCTTGTGGCATTATAACGGCGAATTTTCGTCCACGTACATTTCTATATTTTCTTATCCTCGCGAAACGTGTATTAAAACTTAGCTGTAGCGCTAAATATCGTATAGGCGCCATATACAACTTGTGCAAGTCCATAATAAGCTAACAAGCCAGAGTAACGTCACTGAAGAGTTAGCATACTCTCTCTGATGATGAAGATGTCTGTCTGTTTATCCGCGTAGAAATCTCCAAACGCCGCCACCGTCCCATAATTTTCGGCACCGAACAGGTCTGCCGTGACATCCTGGAGAGCATATGTGGTATTCTGCCCCACAGAAAGTAAGAAAAACGCCAATACATTGAATTTGGATATCCACATCCTTGCTTGGATGCTAGTGCAGCTCCTCACAACAACACCGACTGCAATACGGCAGAGAGCTGTACGGCAGGAGGTGTTATCACAGCTTCTCCTGATTAAATTATGCAGTTCGTTGAACTTTCATGTTAAATTCAGACAGCTGTGCAGTTATTTTCACTATATTAGAAAAATGTAGAGGCAGTGAGCTGAAGTAAGATTACACAATGAAATATTACAGCTTCCTCGTTTACGTCAGTGTCGTGCTTCCGGGTGGTTTGACAGTTGACAGCTGAATCAAGTTAGAGAGGATAAGCGAGGGCTAAAACGGAAATGAAGAAAGGTTACCTTCAGAATAAACTCGTACTGTTAGTCAAGCAGGGAAAGTACAAATACGAGACTCCCATACGCTATAATTTGAAGTGAAACGTTGTTTGAATTGTAATTAATTGTCAATTAAATAACCACCTCAATTGTTTACATCTGATGTTGTTAACGATTGTTCGCGAACCGCACTCCTATGTTTTATTTTGAAGGATGACACCGGAAATCCTCTCACTTGTTGACGCCTTTGACACTGTGTAAACATGGCGAGCCTGGCAGATGTCGGCTGGAAACTCCTGGAATTCAAATCCCGATCAAAAAGATCAGGTCTGACATATTACTCTGCATGACATCGTGCTGTGTGAGACGCCGGATTGTGTTTTATTGTGCCGGTGCTTGTGTGAGACTGTCTGCTTGTGAAGCCACTGAACACGGGGTGAATATGCCCATTTAGTTTGTCCACTGCAGTGCAGGACAAGCATGAAAGGTCAGAGGTGTAAATGTGCAGTACAGAGGAGCTATTTTGAGAGCTTCTCATTAGGTCTTCTTTCACTGTTACATCTCTCCCTGTAGTTCAGTGTGCTGTGTTCTGCATGAAGTGTGGGTGGAGGAGGGCCTGTGGAGGCTGGCACACTGGGCTTGTTCTTGCAGTGGGAGCCAGCAGCCTGTCACTCCAGGGAAAGTGCCCCCATGATAAAACTTTAAAGAGCGTTATACAGTGTAAAGGAAAACACTAGAGCAACTGCTATGTGTTAACAAAAGTAGAAACACATGTATCTGCAGTTTTACAACTGAGAAAGACACCATAAGTTATGGTGGTCTTTCCAAACTTTCACTTTGGGGTACCACATCATAAATCTGTACAGGAGTCAGAGAGTCTGCATGTCCTATAAATTGTGCAGCTGGATAAATATGATGGCAATCATGGTTTTGAAATGAGTTCCACTTCATATTGTGAAATATAGATTTCAATATGATAGATAAACCAGCAGTGTCCTCGTTACTGCTGTGTGAAAAATGTGTTAAAGGCAGAGAGAATGGAAGGAAGGCATATTCTGATGTTAGCACCAATATTATGACTTTTCCATTAATTAAACGTAATGGAATGAGACACATCTGTTCTCACTAATTTCATGTAATTTCATTACCGCATTGAGACCATAGTATTTTAAAGTGAAAATTAATGAGCATAAAAAAGCAAAAATTAATCAAGTGCTGTCTCCTAATTTAGTTATGTAGTTAATTTTAGTCTCTCTCATAATTAGCATTACCATCATATAGTAATTCATCATGACTCTGTTTCTCTCTGTGGTTTAAATAACTTGAATTCCTTAGCAGATCCAGTGCATTGTGATTCCTTGCATGTTGTTCATGATCATCATCACCCAAACTGTAATGCATTGTTGATTCATGCATGTCTTAAAAATTCTAACTCTGTGCTACTAACCCCTTCCTGTGAATTGCTGTAGATTTGTGATTTAGCTGAGAGAGACGATTGACCCTAATTGCGCCTTTTGACAATGGCCGCTTCAGTAGCTGCGTCTGCCCGGCCCCATCGGAAAGTTCACAGACTCGGTAAGTAGTGGCAGCAGATGTGAGGCGAACAATGCAGTCAGCCACACACAGAAGGCCAGAGAGGACTCGGGTAAAGATCACAAGAGAACCTTTTTGTTATCTGGACATGAGACGCTTATTGTAGTCACAGGGCAGGTTTGCCCTCATGTATTGTGAGCTGAAAATCACAAAACGGCTTCTTTTTCAATTTTCTCATCATGTAATATTATTTCATATTGTTTACTGTGTTTTCTGATTGTAAGGACTGTTTGTTAGACACTTGAGCTCTCATGCTGCTGACCGTATGTTGGTTTAGCTGTATTGGATAATCTTCTTTCTCCACAGTGAGCATGAAAGACTCAGAAATTACACAGAATAAATGTGCACTATCACGTGGTGATATAACTCATATCATGGTCATATAGTGTACTGTAGTGTTCGAGAAGTGCATCACTCAAGTTAGTCATGAGATTATGTAAAACCAGCCAAACAACAACTGCTCACAGTTGTCTGATCTCATGTTAGAAATTAAAATTGGAATATTGGACTTCCTCTATGCTCTTTTAAAGTGTTATCTTTAAAAAGAGATGAATTGGCTTTGTCCCTTGCAACTTCTAAGCTGATGGAAATTATGCTAATTTTAGCCAGAATGTGAATTTTTCAGTACCTGTGGTATTGACCCAAGGTCGAACCTATTAAAATGCAAATCTCGGCAAAGTGAAAAGTGTCTGAAAATAGAGAAAGTCTAACAGATAGGGGTTTCCCTCAAACTCCAGCTCTCTCTCAGCTCAGAGGAAAATGTTCAGAAATGGTGGCGAGACACATTACCATCTGAATTTTTTTGCTTTGGGCCTGAATAATGTTTTGTGTACTGAGCCCTTTGTTTTGTCATGTGTTGCAGTGAAAAACAGAACTCACTCATGTGTTTATTATCTTTTTTTATTTTCTCTACTTTTTATTGTCTCATACGAGTTTGATTATTTTGTTATCTACATGTTGGAATGTATGAATTAAGCTTTTTGTCTCAAAATTGAAAAAATGAAAAGGAAATACAACTGTGAGATGAAAACTATGGCTTTTATTGATTTTAAACTGAGGAGGCACGATTGTGATCCATTCTCTTGGAGGTTATTGTAAGGATTCACGAGGCAACTAAGGCATGCAATTTGAAAAATATATGCTATAAATGAATATAAAACATTAACACTTTTAATGCTCGAGTGTAACAGATGTGTCCTTCCTCAGGTTCAATCTATGAACCTCTCAAACTGTCCAATCTCCAGCGTGAGGATGAGCCCTTATGGGAGAAGCTGGACCGCTACTACAACGCTGGTAAGAACACATATGACTATTGACCAGTTATCAGTAGAGTCAGGCAGGGTCACCTAAAAGTTTGAGTTGTAGTTAAATAAACATATATATACATATGTACATGATACTATATATAATGTAAAGCAATCAGAAACAAATGGCACTGCTCTGAACGGCCAAACCAGCAGCTTTAAAGAAGCAGAGAATGTTTGATTGAACACTATCACGTTGGAAAGAAAAACTGTTTGCCAATATCCCCAAATTGCTGCCTTGGGTAAAGTGATTACATCTTGCAGATGTTGCAGCATTGTTTTGAGAGAAATTGTTCTCGGCTGACAAGATAAAAGTGAGGCATGAGGGTGTTCCAAATACGTTTACCCAGCATGCACTGACCTGATTTTAATGCCACACAAAGGTGCCATGGTCTCGCTTGGCACTGCACTGAACTCAGCTGGTAGTGTTTGTGTGTTGGAGGCCAGTGAGGGATCACGTGGGAGTTTCTACACTAGTGAATCTTTCGGGTTGTCGGGGGTCTTTAACAAGCACTGGAGGGATGGGAAAGGATGAACATTTGTCTGCATTAAGTCCTGGTCGAACCAGATATTGGAAGATAAAATCCCATCACGTCCAACAAACACATTTAACAGCAACTGATTTTTGTATTGTTTCTCAAGCACATCATCTGGAGGATTTAGGGTTGTTGCATCAACTACACGTTGCTGAAATGAAAACTTGGCATCAATCACATTTGACTAAATGACCAAATTGCATCAGTTAGGTGAGCATAATCTCATATTTACCACTTGTTGAGACTAAGGAATATGGACGGACAGAACTCGGTGGTGTATTTAAGAAGAGCCACTGCCACCCGGTCCAGGTGATGGCTCTGGCGTGTGCAATCAATAAAGGAGTCTCCAGCCTCACTACAGCAGAGATATATGCACATTAGTACTGATTAATAAATTACCTGCAGCTGCGACTGCAGTGCTGTGCCAGCGGTGTTAGCACACAACTAAACATACACCCTGTGTTCCAGTGCTCATACTGCAACACTATGTAATACGTAAGGTAAAAGATTTAGCACATCCCAGTAAGAAGAATATGAAATGCAGTATGCCAAAAGTAACAAGATGTCCCACTACACCCACGCAGTATTGCAGGGCAGCAGGCTTTTCTGGCTATTTTCACCCACAATCTTCTACGCACAGAAGTTCAGTCACATACATCATGGTGTGTCACGCAAATATAAACAAAGCACACACATTCGACAGCTCACTGTAAGATCATTTGACTGAATGTCAGACACCACAATGACAGATGAAATCACGCTTAAGTGTAACAACTGCGTTCTCTGTACTCCAAAATGCTGTGCTAAGGCTTCAACAGATACAGGAACAAGAGGGTTAAAGTAGTGTGTATTTTAGGATTACTGCATACAGTACGTACTAAAAGTAAAAAGAAAAAGTATGCCATGCAGAATGCATCCTGATTATAGACTTCAGACAGGACACGAGCTGTGTCTGAGATCACCCACTCATTAACCATGACCTGCTCACCACATACGGAGTTCTACAGAGTGGACTGTACAGTGAGCTCGTCTAGCAAATGAGAAAAAACATTTCCTACACTGGCCAGGTAATTTCTTTCCCCCTCAGCCCAATGCATGATGGTATGTAATGTGTTGTTAGTGACCATTGGCTGTACTCTACTTTTCACATTGCATTGTGGGATACTCTTAGTCAGTTATGTAGGATATTATAAATCTCACTGTACATTCGGACAGCGTTTTGAAATGGCGATCTTGCTATATAACCCATTATATAGTGGGCAGGGAGTTATTTTGCACACAGCCTTTTTACTTGACTTCACAAGGTGTCAAAAGTAATATTAACAAATCGCTCCATTCTATTAAGTGTCCCAGACAGCATGCTCAGTATCAGAGTCTAAATGGACTGAAGCCATCATTATTACCTGTTCCTTAACTGCTTTGAAAAGCCAAAATGTCTTCCTTGAAACAGGTCCTTGGAGTGCAGATTCCATTCAAAATTTGATTTGTTAGGAAGTATTATGAGTGTGACATCATTAGCTCATTAGGTGGCAGAAGGTTAAACACCAAATTTGAAATGTTAGCAAATTGCTGTCAGATTTGGTCATGCATCAGGCACATCTCTGGTGCCGGAGCTTTTAACTTGTCATTTCATAAAAATCACAGGTGTTCATAATGGCATTAATGATGGTTACGTTCCACTTAGGCGTGCCAGTGAGTCAGCATGCTCAGTAGTGAGGCCTTGGCACCGCGACACCTGAACTGAATACAGCCATTATGACTCGTATTGGTTACACTGTGTGTTTGATGAATCAAAATGTCGGCCGAAAATAGGAAGTGGTTAATAATCAGTGACATGTCGACTCAATACCACACTCAGTCATAACTTGAAATTATTTATTGGGAAGTAATATGTGGGGAAAGTGTATATTTTATGTTTGTTTTGCCTTATGATGACAAACTAGGTTCACCCTTCTTTTTCCCCCAGTAAAATCAATACAAGTAGAGTTAAAGAGCCACAGAGGGGATAGGCCAAACACATCACTCCTTCTAAGCGGATAGAGTTGAGTTTAGTGTGCAGAAGGCAGGATCATGTGTTGCCTCCGGCTGTGTGTGGCTGTTAGATTCTGGTAATACAGCTCAGGATGCTCTCCCCAAGGATCAGTGGTGATTTTGCCTCTGTGGACATAAGCTTGGCTTTTCTCAGCTGCTCTTGTTGAAGGAACTGAAACGCACGACACCGTACAGCAGAGAAATCCTGACATGCTCTGAGGAGGAATTTCTGAGTGCGTTAAAAATTTTTTTTCTCTCTCTCTTTCTTTTCCTTCCCCAGACAAGCAGCGTGCGATCATGTATTTTTCATATGCTGTGTCCAAATTTGCACACAATACTTGTTGGTCAGTATGTAGTTGCTGAGATCTTAAAAAATTAACCTAATTTATAATTAACACTGTGCAGTTCTCTACATAAGACAGATGACACATGCCATGCCTGGCTGGACTATACCAGTGACAGATCACAGAAAGTATGATATCGTGCAGTGACCTTGAACCAAGAGCTTCTTAAAGGTGACCTTAATTGGCATTTTCCAGTTTGAATTTGGCAGAAGTACAGCAAAAACTGACCTCAATGTGGGTTACAGAATTTCGTAGTGGACTTGTCCCACCTCTCCTAAAAGTACGGAGCACCTCCACTGACATCAGAGGAAACTTGGCAGCAATCATGCAGCAGATCCTAATGCTGGAAAAAAAAGAAATCCTTTTTCAAGCCAAAGGAAATGCCTCAGTCAGCCACAGTCAGGCAGGGATGAAGAGGAAAAATCGTTGCTGCACTGCTGGTCACACATCCGGCTGAAGTTTGATAATCACCAGTCGGACATGTTTTACACCACTAAGTCTGAAGTTAGTTGAAGGTTAGGTATTGAGCAGCTTGACTCGTCAATACTGTAGCTTCGTGGTGTCTGCATCGATGGCTATGAAGGACCGAGCTCATTTAAAGAGGAGCTCTGGCAGGTTGTGTATGTGAAGGTGCTCGGTCATAGGTGTGCACACCTGTAATCTAGAGTTTCCTCTGTCTAGAAATATGACATTTCTTTTCTGGCAATACATTTCTTAAGTATTAAAGGTACAGGTAAAATTAAATTATACATATATTAACATTTGTGTATGTAGTGTTTACTGTGGGTCGACCGATCTGATATTCAGTGTTTGTGTAGTGTAGTGGTAGTTAAATGTAAGAGCAGATAGAAATACTCAAGTCAAGTGCCTCAAAACTGGACCTGTGTACAACAATAGAGTAAATGTACTCAGTTACATTCCATGTCCATGTATGACAACAGTGTTAGATCATTTGTGGAGAGCTGTATCTGTTCTTTCAATAAAGGTTCTTAAGGAATACGTGAGTCCTTTATGAGCTAGACGTGTACTTTGTAATATCCAGTTCCCAGGTTTGACATCAGCCGGGGATCTCGACTGCATGTCATTGTCTGTTGTGTCTCCATGGTTTCAGTTTGAGAAGAGGGATTGTTGTCAACCACAACCTGCCCAGTTCACTCACAAATAACCTCATTTCATTTTTTCCATCATCTCTTCTCACTTACCTTGAATCAAGCTAGTATTGAAGATATTTACTATGATTGAGATCGTGTACAGTGTAATTTATTTATAATGTGTACATTTCCTGTAAGTATTTTGAGGGAGTGGCTCGGCCTGAGAGAGCGTTATTCTGTGTATGTCTCAATGTAAAATGTGCTGATTTGTGTTAAAGTCCTTGTTGAAAACATGATGGCCATTCTGTAGGGCTTTAAATAATGTCTAAATTACATAGCGCAGGATATTATGGCCAAAACTAACTCTCACTTACATATACACATTAATCCCAAATCCTAATTATAGGAGAGGTTATCCTGTGATGGTTCAAAAAACCATGTATTAATAAACTGCCTTATTATGTGTTAGAAATGGTTTATGACATGTTTATTTACTGCTTATAAATAGTGCAAAGGTGTGTGTGTGTGTGTGTGTGTGTGTGTGTGTGTGTGTGTGTGTGTGTGTGTGTGTGTGTGTGTGTGTGTGTGTGTGTCCTCTATCAGCTTGTGTGTGTGTTTTGTTCCGCCTGAGTTTGTTTGCCAGGTATTCATTAGGCTGCATGTGTATGCGTGTCTAGAAAATGACAGAAGACAATAAACAGAGCTCAGCGTGCAACAGGTGTAGCTCTCAGTTGGAACTGATTCACCGCTATCAGCGGCTGCAGCGTAGCCTCCAGCATCAGCAGCGTTGAAACCCCACAGATTTAGGGAGAAAAGCCTCAGCCAGATTGCAGCATGTTGAAAACGCAGCGTTGAACATTGGGCTTGTTTAATTGTTGTGTTGGGGTGGCGGCGGAAAGCGCTCGTCCAATCTGGCGGGGAACAAAGCCAACATTGTTATCGCCGGCACCCAGACCTGCTTGCCAATATACCTGCTTTATTTCAGTCCCAGGGAAGGAAAGGGGATGGAGAGGGGTGAGGTTGGGGTGACAATGACAAATCAAACCAGTAACATTTTCCTTTCTTTCTCTTTCTATGCTGTTTTGTTGCAAAGCCGCCCCCAGCGGCCTTAAGCTGACGATGCCGGTGTGATAGGGGACTTGAAGAATACCAGAGGAACAACACCTCATTCTCTCATAGTTCATCACTCCATCAGCTCTCTCTTACTTTTCTTTCCCTCCCCCAACTTTGGTTCCTTCACCTCTCTGTGGTTCCATATTTATGTGGCATTGTGGCCACACTCCATTGACTCAGCTTGCTGATAATACTGGAGGCAGAAGGCACTATCGCTCTGCCGTCTGGCTCACACCGATTAAGGAATGGAGAAAACACATTTTTTTCTCTCTCTCTTTTTTTTTAATAGCCATTATGAGCTTGTTGCAGAAACATAAGGTTATCTGGGTTGTTTTTTCCTCACTTTGTTTTTCATATTTATCTCTCTTTCCTTCCTTCTGTTTCTTTTGATTGTTTCATTAATTTTATTTTTATTTTTTCAACTTGCCTTGTCTTATCACAAGTCTTTTTCTTGACATGTGGATTCTGTGTTAGAAAAAAAATAACATAATGAAAATAACAACATAAATATCACCATCGTAAGCAGAAGGAGTTATGGCACAGGTGCAACTTCATTTCAAGTTTTTTGATGGTACTGACTCCATCCTCGCTCACTGAAGCACAGCCCCTGTGATAAAGCATGACTCGGTTTCCTGTGATCTTATTTTCGGACCGGTTTCCCAACAAGGTAGAATTTTTATGTAGCTTTACTCATATTTTCTTTTAACATAAGATACACATGTTCAAATACACATATCAAGATTAGAGACCATCTTGTGATGTGATCACTCCAGTTACGATGCTGTATGTTGACATTACGACCCATGACTACTCAGTAGTAATTACAACATTTTTACATAAGCACTCGGTACACATGGGTTGGACCAGAACCATCTTCAAACTCACATCTAATCAGTTTGATTTATGTAACCTGAAATCACAATCACATTGCCTCAGTGGGCTTTACAGTCTGTACAGTGAATAACATCCTCTGTCCTTAGACCTTTTCAGCCTTCATTTTGATCTCAACTACACCTTTTAAGTCTTTTAGTTTTAATTGCATCAAAAAAGAATGTGGGCCAGATGCATTAAGTTTGGTACAGCCACTTCTCTACTTTTTCAGACCATGGGCATCTTTATCAAACTCAGCCTTAATTTTGGTCTTATTTGCTCACCTGTAAAGTAAGTGACTGCATCTTGCACAGTTGAATGACTGACTGACTGACTGACTGACAGTCTTGGACCAAGTACATGTCCCAGCAGGACGCAGCACCGTGTCACACCACAAAAACAGCTCGGGAAAAACCTAAAGAACATGACAAAAAGCTCAAGATGTCGGCCTGGCCTCCAAACTCCCCAGATCCCACTCCAACTGAGCATCTGTGGGACTTTCCTTGAACAAACCTGGTCCAGGGAGTCCCCACCCTCCAACACACAGGACCCAAAGGATCCACTACAGACTTCCCGGTGCCAGACACCACAGAACTGCCCCCAGAGTCTTAGGATGGTGCCTCGCAGGGTCAGAACTGTTTTGGCAGACATAGATGCGTAAAAACATTCACACATGGAGACATACATACAAACATACAGATGTAGAGTTATACATATTAACCTACATATTTTGCATTTCAAAATATTCAATATTCAAATATTCATTCACTTGTATTAACTGTGGCATTACATTGCCACAGTTAATACAAGTGAATTGTAAAAATATATATTTTCATTTTTTTTATTTAAAAAAAGCATAAAATCCAATTCAATATCCAAATAGCACAGTTATCTAATGTGGAAACCTGTCAATACAGGTGTTGTTTCCACATTAGATTATTTCTTTCATCCTAAGACAAATAGAACTGTAGAATTATAATTAGTGGTTACCTGTTATAAGCTAGGCTGGCACAACAACAACTCTTGACTTTAAAACTTTCTACATGAGATTGATTGAGACGATGAATTCTCATCTCACTGTCTGAAAGAAGGCACATCAGCACGTTAACCTAAATGATTAACTCTTCTTTCAGAAAAGTATTCATTTGTAAGTAGTTCTCCATCCTCACACATTTGTGGTTTGAAAGGAGTATTTTTTTTTTGTGACCATTGCAATATTTTGATCATTCAATCATCACCCATGTCACACGAGTTATATCATGGGAAACACGCATGTGCATCATTTACAACAATATGACGGCGTCAGCAGGAGCAAACAGAGAAGTTATTGTTACGGCTGGCATGACTGGTGAATATGACTGATTGTGTTTTTCCATTTTTCCCTGTAGCATCTGCTGTGCGACTCCACGGATGTTATCTTACTCTTCCCAACGTTCCTCTCTCTTATCTTTTTTTTTCTCTTTTCAATCTATCTCTGTTTTTTTTTTTTTTTTCATTTTCATCATCTTCTCTCCTTTTCCCCACCCTATCACTGCAGTGAAATGGCCCATTGTAAAAGAGCAGACTGTGTGCGTCTGAGACATTAGCTGCTGATTTAGTGGGACATTAGCTTGATGGATGGCTGGGCAGAAAACTCCCAACAACAGTTGATTTGCATCTGGAGAAACTTGCAGTCTGAGACGGAACACTGTTCAGCACTCTCATCTTTTATGTTCTGCGCCTAATGATGACTGTCACAGCACTGTTTCTCAGAGGAGGAAACCAGGAGTCCTTTACAGTTCCAAACTAGTGGTATTAGAGCACTTCAACTCATGTTATCCTGGGCTTTTTGTGAAATACATTGGGTATTAATACATACATACATACATACATACATACATACATACATACATACATACATACATACTGACTGACTGACTGACTGACTGACTGACTGACTGACTGACTTACTTACTTACTTACTTACTTACTTACTTACTTATTTAAACTGTGAGCTTCGTAGTTTTGTTTGTTAAAAGTGACAAATTACTTTATTATACTGACTATACTGATAAAAATAGAACCCTTTCTTTTTATGATTACAATACAACTGCTGAATTTATTAGACTGAGTACCTTAAAGCTGCATTATTTCAGATGGAGAGCAACCCCACTGGCTTCGGAAAGAAGTTTAATGTCTTAATCAGTAGTTCCAAGTCTTCTTTATAACAACATGATGTTCATTTATTAAACTATAGTTATTAAACTTTCAGGTCTCAGGTCTCATTCCCAGGTCGTCAAATACAGATTTGTTAGGTTGGCAGCGATCGCCGCAAACTCCTATGAGTCAGAAATGCTGATCGAGGAATTGAGAGTCAGTATGTTGGGTTTCTTTTTGGAAAAAACCTACATAGTACACCTTTAAACTTGAGGCAATTATTCAAATAAGATATTGTAAATGTTAGTTAATATTTATAATTGTTGACCTACAATACATACAATCTGAACAGAAGAAGGTCCTTCACACTGTGATAACAGAGTTTGGTTTCAAGAACACATCATTTATTTACTGACCGCAGTTTCTTTATGTATTTGCGGGGAACAAGACAGACAGCACTTTAACCAGAGTGTGATGCAGTTGTTTCTGGTGAGTGTGATGACCGATGTCTTCCAGCCTTTCTCCCACTAAGGCAGCTGCACTCAAAATTAGCCTATGCCCCAAGGCACTGTCCTATTACTGGCTAACAATACAGATGGATTGGGAGGGGAATACTGTGTGTGTGTGTATGTGTATGTGTGTATGTGTGTGTGTGTGTGTGTACCTGCCTATGTGTGTGTGCATGTGTGTGTGCATATCTAAGCATATGTGTTTACACTTAATTTACTCCATGTTGAAACCAAGTGTCCTTACAAGGCCATGAAAATGAATAACTCAGTGAGGATGTTTGTCACGGACCACTATTTAGCTCACGGTTCCAGGACAGTTACATTAATAAGTCCAGGGGCTGGTGGTGGAATGTCCTGAGACTAGTAGTAATACAAACCTTTGCTGTTGTGTGTGTGCATGCACGGAGAGTGGGCACTTAATTAGATTGTGAAACTTTCAGGTGGATCACCCGAGGGGTTCATTAATATCCTGCCCTACTGACCCCATGAGCCTTCTCTCACTACCAATTTGACTGTTGCCTTCAATTGACCAATACTCTCTCTCTCACACACATACACACCTATGCACTCACTCACACACACGCACACACACACACACACACACACACACACACACACACACAGATAGACTGACATTCCCGCCCTGTCTCTCCCCCAGTACCCATTACTCACTCTCCTTACTCATAGGTACACATACACCCACTTTTTTTTCTTCTCTTGCACACACACATCTTCCTTATCTCTCCGTCCCTCATTCCTGTCTCCCCCCATCTCTCTTTCTATTACTCTCCTCCTCTCTGTCGCTCTTTCGCTCTGTAACAAATGACAGTGCAGAATGGATGTCCCCTTCATTTGCACCGGCATAATGTTCTGATGAAAAATGAAGTGATCCCTCCAGACAGATTAGTCATCAGTGAGGGGACCTCTGCAGGAGAGGAGGATGTATGTGTGTGCGTGCAAGTGTGTGTGTTTATGTGTGTGTGTGTGAAGCAGATAAATTACTCTCCCGGAGGCTTTATGTTTGAGTATGTAATATCTCAGCATATATTATTGGAGGGCTACGATCTGTTCGTATTAAGAGCTTTCATCCATTGTTCTGTCCTCTGTAACTAATGCTGAGCATGAACTTTGGTCAACTTGAAACATCTTAGTTTACCTTTGATCGTTCATTTAGTGGAGTCAGACGTCAGCTGAAAAATGGCCCCTAGATTTAAAAAAAAATCATCGTTCTGGTGACACCAAAATAATTACCATAGCTGACACTCGAACTCTACAATAGGGATTTAAACTTGTTTTGTTGTAGCAGCTACATCCCTGTAAGTATTGATCTGGTGCTTGTCAGCTCTTAACAAGTCAACAGGGACTGATGTGGTTGAAACATGGTTTTAGGGGTCTGGGTTACATACTGTATTTACATGATGTTTATATACTATTTAACAAGGTAGAATATATTTGTTGGCCTGAACATCAAACAGACATAAATTCCTGTTTTTCCAATCTGTATTCTACACATCATTCAAGCTTCAAAATTATAGTTTGTAAATTTTCATGGTTCAACAGTTATAGTTAGCTATAGATTTATATACTTAAATAATCACATGTACACCCAGGAAATGTGCTTTTTTAACATTTGCGTTGGGGCTGAATGCAAACGGCAGAGACAAGATGGTGATGATCAAATGGTCTGCATCTTCATATTAAAGGTTTGATATCCGGTGAACACTTACCATGAACCATTGCTGTGTTTTGAGCACTGGGCATCGATGACGTGAACATAGTGTCCACATATTAAAAATAGTAAATAGTGTTGCTCAGTGCTAATGTAAGCATGCTAGCATATAGCTTTAGTTTTGCAGGTATACTCCAAAGAAGTGAAGAAATCATAACTTCGACCTGATGATGGCAAGATGAAAGGTCAGGCGAAGTTATTAAACTTCATCCGAGTGGGACATTAATGTCTACCAATTTTCCTTGCAGTCTCTTAGAAATGTGAAACCTGGTGTTTGTGATAGGGGAAGGGGATAAGAGCAATCTTGTTTCCTGAGCCAGATCTTGACTGGAGAATGCAGATGTCTTGGACATGTATACCATCACTGGGTTTCTAATCGGCTTTTTACAAGTACCTCAGAAAGGGACAGTTAGAGACAGCGAGAGACAGCAATTACACAGGAAGATTGGTTCTCTTATCTGAGATAACTTGGTTCACTTAAAATCTTGGCTAAATGAACACAAAGTTGCCGCTACAAGTTTCTGATCTGACGGTCGGTTAAATTCAGACACATTCATGCTGTGGGGAAAAGTAATGATGTTTGTTCTCTGACTGCACCAACAGCTTCCTCCAACAGATGCACACCTAAGAAAATAAAAATAAATGAAGAAGAAGAACCATGCTTCCAAAATAAGATACACGCAAAAAAGTACAATTTTAATGTCAACTGTCAGGGAACTTAATGCAAAATCTTTCTATCATGTTGACTCAGTAAGTATAACTGTAGCAGTTACGTAGGTGATTTATTACAAAAGACAGAATAACCAATTTGAAATGCACTACTTTTATGTATGCGTATAATACTTAATAAACTCTCTATTCTCTATGAGTCTGCATTGATTTATTGCTTGATTTGGTCATAAGTTCATACATGATAGAAAAACATTGCATTTAATGTGACACTTTACATTGAACATATATGAAAAAGGTAGATGGGAATTTTACATGCAGTTAAATTCACTGTTGTAGGGGAACATAAACCTCCAGCCCCCAAGTTTTATACAGACGTATAACACTTGGGGATTATAAAATCAAAGGGAGTAAATGCAAATATTATTTATGCAAATTAAATAAAGTTAATCTGAAGTTAGTAGTAGTAGTATTTCAGATTAACGAGAATTACATTTTTTCTCAGACTTTTCTCAGACTTCAGGCAAGATGTTGGATTAAAGTTTATGTTTGAGGCATAAACATGCAACAACAGGAGGTTTCTTCATTTCCAGTTTGACGCTGGTGTCAAAGTAGAGAAACACTGCAGGTCATACTGTGTTGAGTGTTAGCAAGGTACAGATGTACATCAACCCTGCTCCTCTGGGTCAAATACCTTAACTCTCTCCATTGAACTGAAATAAGCTATACCCAACTGGAAATGATGGTTGTATTCATTTACTTAACATGAGTGCAGTCTGTAACTGATGGTGGAGTATGTGTACATACCACTGAGTAAGTCAACATGTCTTCTCTTTGCCTTGCAAATCATTGACGTGAACTGAACCTGACTCTTATGCAGCACAAAAGCAATTCAAAAGCAATACAACGACATTATGAGTCCAAGTGAAATTCCTCCAGGAACTATTGCTTGTCTCTACTGTTGCAGCCATTCACACTTCCTGTCATGGTTGTCACGTGACTGGCGTCCATCTGTGGTCATACTCTTGCAGTATACAGATGACTTCATGACACAAATTAAAGAGCTATGTTCCCATTGAGGTTATTACATTTCATTTTGTTTGCTTTCATCAAAGAAGGAATAATGTATGCGAGATTCATTTAGCAACCTTTTTTCTAAATTGAATACATAACATGATATGATTTAATTTATCTGAGGCAGAACATGCATATGAGGAGCTCAGAGGAACGGATGAGGCGATGGCAACAGCTTCACAGCCTGAGTAATGTTGCGGGTCAGCTAGTGCCAGAGGAAGGAGACAGCTGTAACCCTGCTCAAGGAGAAGAATAAATATAATATTTCAACACTTGGCCAATGCAGACAAGCCTGGGAAAAAGATCAGACATAGAGAACATGCACGCCAGTAGTTCAATACTGTGTGACTTCCTGTCTGACTGGGGCATCTTCTGTGCTCAGCTGACACAGCAAAATAATAAAATGGCTCCAGGGTGGCTCTGACACAAGCATCTCAAAACTGGATCACAAATGCATTCAATAGAGGTTGATGTGTGTGATGGGAGTGATGCTGCTCTCAGAAAACAGCATTCTCTCTGAAAACAAGTAATGCTGAAAAGTAATCAGCAGTCGTTTGGACTTCAGGACATGTGCATTAAGCTGTGTGAGATAAATAAGATTACTGGTCTTAGCCAACTTGTTGTGTGTTACAGGTGTTTTCTTCAACTAATTGAGCATTGTCACCGCTTCCTGTCTGTTCATTTTCTCTAGTTAAGACAACCATTCTGAACTACCAGAGTCCCACCACTGGCCTTTTCCCGGTCAAAACATGCTCCACCTGCAAGGAGGCCAAGGTCCGGGACTCCCTGTACTGTGCTGCTGGTGCCTGGGCCCTGGCTATGGCCTACCGGTGGGCAACATTTCACACTCTCACAGATAAAGCATGCAGGATGTGTTTGATATGCGCTTAATGGAATTAATTGTTCAGTGGGGAAATAGGGTGACACATTTCGACCACACATAAAGCTACACTGTTTATTGTCGTTGCCCACGTTGTCGTTGTTGGCAAACACACAAAGTACATTTTCAGCATTTTATAAACATGCTAGGCACTTGATTTCAGGCACAAAAAGGAGGCTTTTCTTTTTTGGTGTATTTTCCAGGCTTAAACTTACTAATTATTATACAGTATTTAACATATGTGTGCTGAAAAACTGAAGCTAACACACTACACTGTCACTGACAAACACTTTATGTTTGCTGAATGTAATGCTCACATGATGACCTGCTTCCCAAACTGATTAAAAAGCAGGATAGAAATGCTAACATTAGCCTACATTTTAATAACATCCAGGATCTTAGTCCCCAGCAGAGATACAACACAGTGAATGTGTTGGTCTTGAATGAATCCTTTTTTCTTAATATTCTGTTATTTTACATAAAAGTTCAATGAATGATGTGCTCCTCAGAGTATCACTTGGCTACTGCTGTATGTAGTACACTTGTTAGCCTGTCATGCTAGACACTGTAGCTTACCTTCAAGCAGATGAACATGTTTTAATTCTTATTATTACACTTTTATTTTTATTTCTTTTAAGGGGAAAAAATCCATTAAATATTGCAGTAGGAGTATTGCTGTTATTGCAACCACATGCATCAACTTTGGGAGATATGCTACACTGTGAATACACAAGTGGTCATTTAAAGGTCCATTCAGTAAAATAGTTGACTGTTGAGACTAGTTACCAAAAACAGTACAATATCACCGTGATATAAAGTCCATGGCACAATACGATTTATCAGTGAACTAAAAACTAAAGTAGAAATGCACTGAACAATGTTGCCTTGAACAAAATTAAATGTGATGCATACAGCATTTATTAATTGATATAGAATTTGTTTTTACTTTTTTGATTACGGGCCTTCTGCTTTCCTTCTTTAGTGAAATAAGAGTATCCGGCCATGACCTACACCTGTGTAGAAAATAGCCATTAGACTATGTACACTGCAAAACAATACAGCAGCCGATAGTAATCCCTTCTCCTCTCTGGTTGTACAGGAGGTTGGTAGATATTGTTACAATCAAACAGTGGTATTAGAGCATTTTTATTGTGAAATTCATCACCATCCCTTGCTGAGGCTCATTCCCAACTTGTCAAATGGCCTACTGATGCTTTGGGTTGGTGGACGGCCAAACATACCAACCCACAGGATCAGTATGTTAGAAGTTCGGAATAAGACTCACAATCAACCAGCCAACAAAATATGTCTCGGTTCACCCTCACCAGTGTGGGCGCTTAAAGCAGGACCTGCGTTTGGTTTGTCTGTTCAAGGCTACTGTAGAAACAAGGCGGTGCAACATGACCCACCAAAGAGGACCCACTTCCTCTGTTTTGTGAAACGCTCATTCTAAAATGACAAAAGACATCAATTGTTAGATTCAAGTGATTATAAAAAATGATTATGAATTCAGAATGAATGTAGAATATATACATATATACATATATTTATATATACGTGTGTGTGTGCATGTATATGTATATGTGTGTGCAGAACAGACCAAGAATCCTCAGTTACATCAGTTTACTGTTACTGTTTCTGCCCAGTGTCTCTTCTTCTTTGACTTTTGGTTTGGTTCCACTCTTTTCTCTTTCACGCTCACTGACCCTGGTCTCTTATCTGCATCTATCATTTGAAGGCTTTGCTTTGTAAACACTCAGGGATTATTGATTCAAGGAGAACACTTTAGAATTTCACTGGAAACCATCTAAAGGCCTCAAACTCCTTTATCAACTGTCCCTGCGCTTGATGCCTGCATTCCTCAGTGATTAGTTTCTAGGGAAAAGGGCACTTCCACGAAATGAGCCTGTAATAGGACAGAGAGAGAAGAAAAGGGATGGAGAGAGTGATGTGGAGTGAGTGAGAGATTGGGAGGATAGAGACAGAGAGCAGGAAAGAGCCACTAAAAGCGGAGAGTCAGAAAGTGAGGTGGACAGAGGGAGAGATGAAGGGATGAGAGATAAGAGACAGGGAGAAGAAATGGGAGGAAAGACGAAGTGATGACATGAGATCGAGGGGGAAGACAGAAGGGAAGAGAGGGGTAAAAATAGAGTGTACTGCAGTGATGTGACCAGCGGCAGATCCCTGTCATCAGTCATGGCTGCCTCCTATTAGAATTGTCACTAGGATTTAATTAAGATAATTCTCATCTGACAGGCTCGGCTAGTGCCATTACTTACTTCACGCCCAGCTGCTGCACATCTGTTTGAGAGTGTGTGATAGTCACTGATTTGACTTGAACGTGACTGCCAGAAACTCACAATCTAAGTAAACATGATGTATTTGTTCCAACACGTTTCATTCTTTATTTTGAGATATATATGTATTCTGTGGGATGGGTTGTCTGCTTTCAGACCCGTGCTTAGATGAGTTTATCATCATTTCTCACAAGTCCAAACTTTTGCATTTTCCTGATTGATTGTAATTAATTTTGAAGCACTGTGTGTGTTATTGTGACCCCTGATCAGAGCTGGATCACCTCATACATATTACATTGTTGAGGACATGCAGTCCAGTAATGAATGCTCGATGAAGTACTTTAAAACATGATGTTATAAGATGAAAAGCTGCCCACTGTATCCTCTGACTGTCCTCAGTTTTGATGTTGAGGGTCAAATGAAGCTTGATTTATGTTGGCGTGCCACTGAAATTTAAACACTTTTCACCTCTTCTCTGTTGATACCCGGAGTCATTATTAGCCTGACCTCTGTTAAGTGCATTCAAGATCTGACATCCCCCACCAGGAATGTGCTTACTACCACTGCGGCCACTGTAACCCTAATTGATCGACTTCTGAGTGGTATCTTAATGTTGTCAACAGCAGTGGTTGCATTTAGACCTGCAGCAACCCAACCACCAGAATAAATGCTGGTAATAAGTACATATCTGCAAACCATGAATGTGTTAAAACCCCATATTTCTTTATGTTGAAACCTTACCTTTCCCTATGTTAAAGTTTCAATTTTATGTTGTGACAAGGCTGTGCTTCATTTTGTTAAACACATAGTTGGGGTTCAGAAAAGTTCAGGTTTTGGCTTACCTGGTTCTTCACACAAAATGTGTTGTCGCCTTGTTAAAAATATCCACGGTTCAGCATTTACAGATGTTGAAACTTCATCTCCAACAGCTGTTGTTCCGCCACTATTCCCTCCAAATCCCGACATGAAATTCAGATTTCAACCTAACCTTGGTTTGCAGAAATGTTAAATGCCAGAATTGAATTCATTCGCCTGGGCTGCTCACAGCAGGTGTCAGTTTATCCAATGATATGTTGTTGCTCTTTGTTGCTTGTGATTTAGTGTTCATGCTGATGTCTTTCAAATG
The DNA here is from genome assembly GCF_904848185.1 of Acanthopagrus latus. Lineage (NCBI taxonomy): Eukaryota > Metazoa > Chordata > Actinopteri > Spariformes > Sparidae > Acanthopagrus > Acanthopagrus latus. The sequence continues at coordinate 1,909,285 of NC_051042.1, read as the reverse complement.
ATTGAACAGGAGTAAACATAAAATGATGTGGAATGACAGGCAGCCAGATGTTCAGAGCAGGGTGTGTAGTGGGGAAGAAAATAGTGCTGGTCCAGGTGTCCTGAAGAATTTTTGTGTTCTGAACAAATTGGGAATTCCTTATTTTACATTTAGTTTAAAATAATTTACAGAGACTGCTGATGTTGTAAATGAGACGCAACAGTCCAGTATATTTGAAAGAGTAGATAGGTGTTTGATTGTTGAGTCACAAAGTAAGTCTTAATTGGTATTTGACATCCTTGGAATGATACTCAACAATCAGTTATCTTTCTCCAGAAGAGCTTCCCTACCTCTAAAATAATTCTAATTCAAACAAGTCAAGTGCCAAGAGGGAACTATTTTCACTGGACGTTATAACTGGAGAGATTTAAATGTCCGACACTGACAACATTTTATCGTGCCACCCCGCTGTGCAGGCGCATTGATGACGATTTGGGGCGGACCCATGAATTGGAGCATTCTGCCATCAAGTGCATGAGGGGGATCCTCTACTGCTACATGAGACAGGCTGATAAGGTGAGTTTTCTGCCAGAATCCACTCAGCTGCTGTTTTCACACTGCATTTTTGCATAAAAGCACCCCACGGTTACACACTGTGTTGCTGATCAAAGGTATATTCCTGAGCGGCTCTTTATGAAAGTCTCTCAGAGCTGGAGCACTGGACACATCTGGTTCACATTTCATATCATAACAAATGACAATGGAAGCCGGTTGCCTCAATCCTGAGGGCTTAATAACCGGCAATCAGTTAATTGCCGAAGACTTCTGCTCCGATGGGGGAAATTTCATGCACCGTCTGTAGGAACCCTGATGCATGCACATGAGCTGGCTGTGAATGAAAAATGGCAAAATGCACAACTTTTATGTAAACATAGCAGAGCAAAATAAGTCCTTTTTATACTGTTTTTGGTTCCTTATCATAAAAAAAAACATCTTTTAACAGATCAGCCTACTGTGTCACTGTGTACGTCCATTTGCACAGCGTGTGCATTTGAAAGCCGTTCTGTTTCATCTTGCCTCGACCTTGACGACCTAATTTAGGGGAGAGCTTTCCTGTGTCTTAATTACAAAGCTGCGTTTACACAGTTAATTACACAGAGCTGCGTTCGTTACGGCTCCTGTCTCCAGCACTCACGGAGAACATGGCATTTTTAATGGAGACGTGACACAGGGCCACTGCTGGGCAAATACCACAGAGCAAATACAGCAGCTGGGCCCCACTGTCTGTCAATAGTATGGCGTGTAGGGAACTGAGGTACTTTCCCTCAGAAACATTGAATATTGTCAAGTGAAAATATTTTTGGGTTGGGACAGACAGTCATAATTGTCACTTGGTAGGCTTGATTTGAAACCTGGAGACAGGCAGACAGAACCAGCTGATTTTTTTATTCTAGGGACTAGAGGTCATCTGTCCAGTTGGGTAAGGTCAAAGAAAGTCCCCAATGATTATATAGTGGATGGAAAACTGATACTAAATATAAGAATAAATATATAAATATGTGGATGTTTTAACGCATGCACTCACTTTAATTAAAACATATTTGCTGATGCAAATTAAACTTGGAAACGTAACTTTTAGGTGCAAGAGTTCGTTGTTTCCCACAGAATGTCCATCTGTTTTTAACAACCTGCAAATGAGACTAAAAAAATAATCAATTTTCTTTTTTCAAAATTGCTTTAAATGTTTGCCTACATAGTGTTGCTTTAAATGTCCACATTAGTTCACACAGACATTTCCGTTTCTCTCTCACAGTATGTGTCTGCTCTGTTGGCTCTCTTCGTCAGCAGTATGTTTTATAAAGTCGCTCAGCAATCAAACCTGCTGTTATGGATTTTTTCACAGCAGGAGGTGAGCCACATGTGGAGGACGCTTGTTGCTAATCATGTAGCCCATTGAAACCAACGCGGTACAGATAAACATCACATTGTGCACTTACGAAACAAAAATAGGACTACATTGAATAGGAGGGGTCGATCACAATACAGCAGGGATGTAATATCAAGGAACATCACTTTCTTGATGTGGGATTTCTCTGCAGAGCATTTGCAAATATGCGTCTGTCTCTCATGTGAATGAAATGATAAATGTGGGTTGACAAATATACTTTGGTGGTTGTTAATATACCTGAGTGACTACGTCTGTGGGGAAAACTCTGGGGTTGCTTGTCAGGCGTGTGGAAACGTAAAAAACGGGTAACGATAAGGCTACAAAAAAATCTTAGAGTCAACATGCAGCTTACAAAGAAAATGCCTTTTCTCAATACATACATATCAATGCCTCAAGTATGATGCCACCCAACCTCCCTCCCATCCCCCGTTACGTTGATGTAGTAGTATCAACCTCTTGCTTGCAATTTTTCCACTGTCTACAATCTTTCACAGCAAGTTCACCATGTTTTGCTTTTCCCACATACTTACACTTACCCCTTGACTGCTGGAGACTCAAAGTGTTAGGACTTAAATGTTCTGTTGTAATTATTATTTCTGTATTTACAAACGATGAAATAGTGATCATAGTGAATAAGTACAACAAATGTATTACCCAACTGTGCAGAATCCCTCAGCTGTATACAGCATTTAACTCATTATTAACTTGACTATTGTGGTTCTTTTTCACTGATCTCATAGTAGCATTTTCACCTGCAGGAGGCAGCTGTTCTCACCTAAAACTCAGTGTTTCCCATCAAATGGCATACAAAGTTGACAATTAGTTGGCAGACATGGAGCATTTAGCAGTTGAAAGGTCAGATTCATATATCACTCAGGAGTTGGTAGACCAGAACAGAGCTCACAGGAGAGTGAATATTGAATCTGCATTCTACATGTGGCCTGAATAATATGTTGCTTCATAACTGCTGCATTTGTAAATAAGCAATTTAATGTTCAGCAGGAAAGTTTTGTAAGGAGAAAATACGTCAGTCTTGTACTCACAGCTTGTTGCACTGCCCCCCAGAGGCCAAAAAATAAATGAATGCAGGTGTAAAGTAACAGATTTCAACTTTAAAGGGGCAATATGTAGAATTTTTGTTGAAAACGTTGAAAAAATAACTAAAATTAGCAACAAAAAGTAAATATATAACAGTTTTGATATTATGATGTCTATGTTGCAGAAATATCTACTTAAATTAGCATGCTAATCAGCTAGCCCTGGGACAGTCAGGACTGCCTGCGTTCTGAAGTATTAGATTCAAATATGTCCCCTTTGCAGCCAGAAATGGCAAAGAATTACCTGGAAATGTATTTAATAAGATGTAAGAGTTATGTGTTGGCAGTAGATGTAGAATTCACAAAGGCAGGTGTGCAGAGTATGCTTTCATATTACTGTGTGGCAGCAGGCATTGAAGTGTTTCACTAATTTGAAGCTCATACTGGTGCATTGCAGCACTTGAAACGATGAGTAAGAACTGGGGCCTCTCAGAATATCCCGAGAGTCGAGCCACTTAACTCTGTGGCTCTACTGGAGCAACAATCGGCAAGACCTCGATACAGGAGCAGGTTTTATAGAAACATAAACAGCAGTGCCTATTGTTGGCTGCTACTGACAGAGGTAGCTCTCTCACTCAGTCACAATCACACCCACACCCACACACACACACACTCTCTAATGTATTAGCTGCTGTGGGATGCTGGGAAGTGGAGCAGGTTGCAATAAAAGTGGGACAGAGGGTCTCCACTATGACCTGACTAGGAGAGAAATGGAGAGAGGGAGAGAAAGGTGGGGAAAATGAGAGAGTGTGAGAAAAGAGATAAAGACACAGGGAGCAAGAGGGACAACAAAGTAAAAGGAGAGTGAATAATAGAAAGTACTAGGAAAAGAAAGGTAGGAATGAGGAGAGAGGGAGGCCAGGGGGTTGAAAGAGAGAAAAATGGAGACAGCGAGGGGAGCTTGATGATGGAGAGAGCAGCTAGAGAGGTGGAGAGAAGGGAAACAAACGAGGTAAAAATGGGACAAAGGGCCAATTATTTATAACTCTGCACGTTGGGGCTGGTGGCCCAGCTGTAATTTGCCTAGGAGTCGAGTCGATGCAGCAAACATACACACGAAGCTGCCAAGAAACCACTGAGCACAAAACACCAATAACCCATTGTTCAGGATTTTTTACGCGTTTGTTGTTAACCAAGATGTAGTGCGGTTAACCCAGTTCTGACCCTTATACCTGCTCAGTGTAACAGTTACTGCCCACAGGGCAGACATGTTGATTGTTCTCATTTCTATTATCCCAGTTACAACCATAGCCAGTACTATGTGTCACTAGAGTGTTCATGGATTTATGCAGGCACACATTTAATGGAGCTGAACCAAGCCTCGAAGGCAGGATTCGATGTTAGAATTTCATTGGAGGCACTTGTGCTGAAAGTTTGCATGGACCTGAGGCTTGTGAGAAATGTGTCGATGTTACAAAGAAAATGTATGTGTTTCTGCAGAAACCTGAATATGAAGTTGAATGCTTTTGTAATAGGTTAAATAGCTCAATATTCCAACAGTAATCGCTGTTATAGAGTGTCAGGTCAGTCATACCATACCATGTGTCTTCTCCTGCCCGTGCGGTAAAAGAAAAAAAGAAATGTTCTGGCATCCCTGCTCACCTTATCCAACCAGGATTAGAGCAGGATCCTCTGCTATGGCTGGTGATTAGTGAGCTCACGTTGTGGCGTAGAGAGGAGGGAGGGGATTGCCAACTGCTGTGACAGGAAGTCAGCTAAAACATCAACTCTTGCAGCAGCTTTTAAGGTAGTGAAGTTCATGCCGAAATAGAGGCATTGAAAGAAGTGGTACTTCCAAAAGAACATTTAAAATAACATAGATGGCATATTCTGCACCCAAAGCAGCTGAATTTAAAGTGGCAGATTAATTTTAATCAAGCTAATGTAATGGAAGATAGGAAAGAGTTGAATTCACTTTAGGTGTAATAAAGTCAAATGTGCAAAAAAATCTGTACAGCCATTGGAACCAAACAGACATTAAAACAGAGATTACCATGTATTTACTTATTATACAAGGCTCCAGTTATGTGTTCAAGGCAGCTACAGTGTATATTCTACCTGTGGTGAGGAAATTAATGTCGCTCCTCCTCTCTTTCTCTCTGCTCCCTACTTACCCTTGGCCTCTCTCTTTCACCCTGTCCTCTGTGTCCCCGTGTGTCTCTTGACCAGGTGGAGCAGTTCAAACAGGATCCCAGCCCCTCCAAGTGTCTGCACTCGGTGTTCAACGTGGACACAGGTGATGAGGTGTACTCCTACGGCGACTACCACCACCTGCAGGTCAGCCAGCACGCAGACGAGTGCAGAAATAAGAAAACACTCAATTGAGAGAATACATTCAAATGAGTTTTGACATACAGTATACACATATACAGTGTGTGTCTATATGCATTGCTAGCTGTCCGCCTCATTGAAATGTCCAGTTCTTCATATAAAATCAGAGTCATACTACTCTAATTTTATATCTCTGGTCACATATCTGCTGTAACAGTAATGAAAATGATTCTTCTGGCTGTCAACGGGATGAAAACTGTGTGAAAAGTGAACCCTGCAAAAGATGAAGGAAACAAATTAGACTTTTGTTATTGAGTGTTGCAGAAAAATGCCCATAAAGAATGACTCATGACTTCCCTCTGATTGGTATGTACAGTCATAAAATTGACTTGACTCAGTTGACTCAGAGGTGGATGTGCATCAAACTGGCACTAAAACAACATATTCTTCTGTCGATGGTATTGACAGAGGTCAACGCGGTGTGTAACTTCCTGATGGTGACTGTGTCTCTGGTGAAAGATAGCCAATACATCAAGAGAGCGAGATAGAAAATCAAAACAATGATGCCTGAGACAAGGAAAAACTCAGAAGTAATCAAAGCTGTGTAGATTTTAAACCTGTACTGTATATTCATTTACTTCTTGGCTGTGATTTAACTAATAAATAAATTACGCTATTGATGATGTTTTTCTGATGCTAAAAGGCAGAAAGCTAATAAGGAGCAGACATCTTAGTCGTTATGCAATGTAGGAAATCACAGAATTGCTCTACTGACAAATTTGGGAATATCACACAATGTTTTAAGTGAAAGTTTTTTTTTTTTTTTTGAAGTGTATAAGTATAAGTGTATGTCATCCACTGTGTCCGTCCATCTGTCTTTGCTGCAGATCGATGCCGTTTCTCTGTTTCTGCTGTACCTGGTGGAGATGATCTGCGCCGGTCTGCAGATCATTTACAACACTGATGAGGTAAACGAGACACTACAATCACTGCAAATGATCAGTTCTGGACATCAAGGATTAAAGCACTGTCCTGTTTATTGGTCTGATATTTTGTGGCTAATCCACTTGCAGCAATCAGTATCCATCTTAAGTTTCAGACAGTTTAAAACAAATTACTTTCTTATTTACTTCTCAAACAAAATATTGCTTGTGTCCTTGTGCAGTGTGCTGTTTGAACCTTATGCTCAGCATTGCATTTATTGCACATATTTTAAAGTGCATATGTTTAAACATTTCTAATGGGTGAAAACTAGTTAATCTCCACATGAATCTCCAGTGCCATCATTACCTCCACCGAGGAGGTTATATTTTCACCTGTATCCGTTTGTTTGTTTGTCAGCAGGATTATACAAAACTGCTGTATTAGAAACTCAACTAAATTTGCACAAAACTTAAGGACGGGTACCGGCACCGAATAAACCCCATTAACTTTTGGTTTGGACCCTGATAAGATTTATCCTGATGAGTATTTAGGTGGCTGTCATCTATGAGGGAGTAAAATTTGATACAGATATAATTATAAGTTATGGTCAAACACTTGGATAGCTTAAAATTTAAAGTGATTCATGGCTCCTAAGTTTGATATTAGCTTAGGCTTGATTGTCTTAAAGGGGACTGTTGGGCCTTTGTAGAGGTTATGCACTCTACTAAGTTTTAAAAGGTGAAGGAGACCAGCGACTGCATCCGGCAGGGCTGGATCGTCTGTCTCATGAGGAGCTCCAGCTCCTGTCTCGCTGGGGTTTTTGGCTACTCATTTTACTGATGTAGTCTATGTGTTGAAAAGACTTATGTTAGGGGCTGCCATCTTGCTGATACACAGGGCTAAAAGAAAATCATAATAATTACAGATACACTAAAGCCCCCTTGGAGGGCAAGAGATCATTCCCCGCTGCTGACCAGCATTGGAAGCAAGTGATGCATTTTGTTTGGAACCAGGTTCGTTTTGCCAAAATGCTGGATTGTTGTTGTGCTATCGGGTGCACTAACACAGATGAAGAGAAGTGTGATTCTACTGAATTCCATCAGAAAAAGAAAACCCAGAGAGGAGAAGATTATGGATTTGTGTCATAAGGCGTACCTCAGTCCCTGGGGAGGGCAAACAACGGCAGCCATCCAAATACACACATATTTGCAGCGAACACTTCATCGAAGTTAAGCTCAAGTAAAAGCAAGTATATACTTGTATTAATTATCGTATTTTTAGCCATAGATCACATCTGTTTGTAATGGTTTTGACATGGTTTGTTGTCGTATATGGATGCAACAAACAGCAGTGGTCTTAATGAATTAAAGGTCCCATATTATAAAAAACACGTTTTCTCTCGTGTTAGCTTTTCTTTCGTGTTAGCTTGTGTGTGTGTGTGCTTCATATCGGACTGCTTCAGTAACGAGGGTCAGTACAAAGCTGGCTTTGCCTCGACACTGACCCTCGTAAAAGGATCAGTCCCAACCATACCGGACCCAGCAAACTGCATCTGAGCCAACGAAAAGTGTCGCCACGGTTTGACAGTATTTACAGTTGCCAACAAGTATGAAGAAGTCAGCTGGGCATTGACTGACTAGTTAGCTCCACTTTGGTCCGCTATGCAATGGAGTTTAAACTGAGTTTAATGTCAATGATATTATGATGGAGCTTGGTTGTCACAGTAAAAAGTCTGGAAACATGCAGACTGGAGACAGAGACGATGCGAACAGTGTCCAAGAGTTTGGACACTGAGTTGGAGACAAACACAGCTTTCGCTAGCTGTTAGTCATTAGCTACATAGTAGTAACTGTAACAACACATACAAACAAACTAACATTATTCAGACACACTAACCATTCTGAAACGTCCTGCTGCAGCCACAGAGTCTGTACTTCATCAGGAGCCTCTCCTTCTGGGTCTGATTCTGGGTCAAACTGATTCAGTTGAATGAAAGTATCTCCGCGAGCTGCAATACATATATATACATCCACCATAACATTAGCGCATGCTACCGCTAGCATAAGAGGCATCCTCTCCCTGAGAGGAACGTGTAGCAGGCAAGTAGAAACTGTCTTTGTACTTTTATAAGCTTTCTTTTTGGCAGCAATATAAGGTGAGTGATACTCCACAAGGTACGTGTAAATGTCACCAAAGTTCAGCTCTGGCAGGGACCTGGCAGTTTTAACAGCTGAAATACCGCAGCAGGTGCAGTATATGTATTGCAAGTGCCCAACACTTGCAAATTATGTCCATACCGTTTCCTTACTACAGTTGAAAGGCAATCTAGATAACTACAAGTGGAAATGTATTGTCGTGTCTTTAGGGGAAGTCTGGTATGAGCCGCCATCTTGCTGTACTGTTTTGACCTCCACGTCAGTGGGTCATGTGACTGAAAACTATGAATAAATCTGGTTCAAGCTGGCCTCACATGGGACACTGTTTGTTAGGGAACCAAGATATGGTAGTTGTGTCTATTTGAAATTAAAAATGAAATAGCCGCCGTCAGAGTCAAGGCGAAGAAAACAGGGCAAAGCACTGCTTTCTTGCTGAGGGTAAACATCCACACTTCTGCTGGGGTTAGAGACTGGGTTGCACAGCTCTCCTCTGGATCCGGAGTCTGTCTGGTAAACACAGGGCAATTTTGGCTTGTCCAGCAAGATAAAAGACCGCAACCTAGGCAAAAGTAAAATTGAAACATTTGGTTGCTCTCTTTGTGTAACATCTGCACAGATGAAAGCTTGTGCTTCCAACAACGCATTACGATGGGACTGCCTTGAGTTGGGGCATTAGGGCAGAAACTGATGATGTGTGCAAATCCTCTCAGATGATGGGAGGAGGGAGTTTTCAGACCAGGGTGGACTGTGACAACAAGGCTATACCTACTGGACGTTAGGGTTGGTGCACTAAGTTCACGACCACGACCTGATTTTGGATAAGCGGTTGACAATGGATGGATGGCACTAAGTTCAGTTTACCTGAAAGGAGGCTGCATCATAGGCTCTACATGCAAGCTGCTCTATTGTCAGAACCACATTGTAAAGTCCCAACAGTGCTAATAGTGATAATGGTCATCAAACCTGCTAAACGTGTACATCATGTAAGCACACTAATTGTCAGTAGTATTCTGACATTAACATTCAGTCCTGCTATAGCTAGTCTAAAAGCACTTCTAGCATAGCTGTAAACCTTGTTTACTTCTCTCATTATGTGACTTGAACACGTTTTTAAGCATCTCTGAACTGAATCATCAGTCTTTGTGCACATGAAAACACATATTGTGAAAATGCATCACCAAAAAACATTCTTTACCCTAAAACAAATTATGGGACTTAATTAGATTAATAAATCTTGAATTATGTGATACTTTCCTCTTAAATCCAAATACATTCAATAAAGTAGGACCAAAGGGTTTCTAAAGCCAGTTAAATGTTCTCTAAATCCCACGCAGACATCCAGGAGCTGACACAAATGCAGGATCAAGGGACAGTAGCTCACTTTTATAGCTCGGTTCACATTTATATTTTTGCTGAGCCGCTCAATTGACTTTCAACAGGGAAACATTAAGATGATTTCATTGTGGAACTTTAAATGTCCTCGTGGGAAGTGAACCGGTAACATCTTATTTGGCAGCATGCCAATCCAGACCATCATGGAAAAGGTGCTTTGAATGGTTTCCTTCAAGTTTGATATATCTGTCCAGTGTCATGCTTTTTGCTTTTTCATTGTTGGGCTCTTAAAACAACAAAGCGACTTGGCTGTTGGGTTTACACACTGAGCTGTTTATTGTGTGGCCCTAAGGAGCAGTTGGAACTTCATTAATTCTGTTAGTTTTTATAGTCTGCTCATTCACAGCTTTACTTGCCGCCACACAGTACTAAAATTTGTGCCGCTGGTAAAGGGATCCATTTGTTTACTAGATTGGGCTTATCTTAAGAAAGTAAGGACATGGTAAAACATTTTGCCACTAACCAATTAGTGCGTACAGGCTTCACTTTGTTTACAGAAAACCCTTCCTAATAACCTCTCATTTTCTCCTTTTCTCACTGCTGAAGGCAAACAATTTGACACCGGAACTTTTTTTTTTTTTATGAGGGCAATCCTCTATGTGCAGCAGCCTTTATTTGCATGTTTGAACACAGCTTATTAGGTTGTGTAATTCACGTTGAAGTGTTCTGCACTCCCCTTCCTTCTATTACTAAACAGATCCAGTGAGCAAAAGGACTTGTGATCTCACTGAACGCTGTTTGAAAAGCGTTTCATTTGGACTAATCACATTATTACGGTGTCATTCATGAGTTTGTTGTTAGCTGTCACTGCTTGTGAAGTCCATTGGTGTTTACTTGACCGAGCTGGAACTGCATTGCAGTATTTTTTTTTCCTTGAGGTGATATAGAAAGGCTGCCGCGTGTCCTCTGAGAAGATGCACTATCGACCTCCTTCCAGATGCCATTTTCAGTCTCATGCAGCATGAAATGGAGTGTCTCATTAGCCTGTGTGTATCACAGACTGTGTTCTTCGTCTCATAATACACGTGCATGCATTTTTGCACAGTTTGAGTGTTTCTGGCACATGGCTGGAAGCGGCAGCACATGTAGGGTGCTTCTGCAAATGTGCCCATGTGTGCAGACCACCTCCAAATAACAAAAAGAGAATCTGGCAGGGACAGTAATCTAACAGCAGAGAGACAGAGAGGCTTGTTTGGCCGATGGGCAGTAACATTCATTAAGATACCATTAAGATACTGAAAAGTTCCCCTTGTTAATCACCACACTCAAAAAAACCCAAATGATGAGAGGAGCAGCTAACACCTTCGTCTGCCCTGCTCCTCTTTCCCTGCCCTCCTTCACAGACTGGCCTATTTAAGTCCTACACGGGTTGGATCAGCATCTCTATCTCTCTCGTTCACTCTCTCAACTCTCTCTTCTTCTTCTCTCCCCCGCTTTGTCATTTCAGATTAAATCTCCCATCAGTCAGACACACACACACACACACACACACACACACACACACACACACACACACACACACACACACACACTGCTACTTTCAGGTCTTTTTAATGATTCAGGGCCTTTAAGGCATCACACATTTTACGTCTCACCCTCTCAGTTCTTTTCTAGGTGGGCCTATTGATTTTGACTCCACAGAAACACTATCCCTCTCACGATGACAGAAATGACAGAAACTACCTGGTTCTGCTAACTACGACTATTAAATCAAGAGACCAATGTTTCGTTTGGTGAAGAAATCAAGGACACTGCTGAGTGTTTTTTATAGATTGTAATGATCGAGCAATGCATCAGTAATTACAATTTTGCAATCAGTATGACGTGATACGTGTCCATTCAGTGTCGTGTCATGAGCACTTGGAAAAGGCAGTGAAGCTACAGCTCCACATGCTGCCATACTTAACTTCTTCATCACACCTTGTCTCTGACTGCAGGGTGAGTTTGACCTTGAGCGCTGATGAGGAATCAGCTTTCTTGTCCACTTTACTAACCTATATAATGAGATGAAGAGTCACACACCTCACCCCAGATCAATCTCAAAAGTCACCCATTCCAGTATATGTATGTATGTGTGTGGAGGGCCCTGTGTGCACGTGTAGCTGCAGCTTGAATTATGTACCGTATGATTGTGTGTGTCACTATGGATCTCTCAGATGTTCCCTACCTGCAGCTATAGGTCTTTTAAGTTCATGTGTGTGTGTGTCTATATTTGTTAGATATTGTGTATGCATCTATGCTGTATCCATTCCCAAAGTCCCATGCCTTCCTGTGTTTGATGTGTGTGTTTGCTGTGTGCAGGTTTCCTTCATCCAGAACCTGGTGTTCTGTGTGGAAAGAGCCTACAGGGTCCCTGACTATGGCATGTGGGAGAGAGGCAGCAAATACAACAATGGCAGCCCTGAGCTGCATTCCAGGTCAGTCAACAGCTCAGCAACGGCCACAAAATATGCAAAATAAATGTCAATAGAAGGAATATAAAATGTGGGTTTATCTGTTGTTACTAATTGAAGGAATGCTTTACAATAAGGTACACAAATATGAGTGGTTACTAAGGAACAAGTGAGGAATAAATCAGTGAGTCGTTAATGAGTAGTCCTTGAATAATTGTGATTTGAGGACTGTATATTAGCACCCATATCATGAGTTGATAGAGAACAGAATGGGAGATACTTTGTCAATGAATCAGGTAGTGATTAGTCCATGAGTACCTGTGAATCAACACACTTTTGTTCCTGACTGACTATAAAAAGCAAGTGAATGCCACAAACTAGTATTGACTAATTAAATACTGATTACTTAAGCAGTAGTTACTGTTTTTGTATACCTTCAAGTAAAATTAAACATAAAACTGAGTAGTTAACAAGTAGACTGTTTAATTACTACTTAGTGAATCATGAGTTACTTATTCTGTGTAAAGTGATACATAATACTAAATGATTACTAAGTAGTCCCTCATTACTGCATGATTATGAGAATTAACAACTGACTTTGAATGATTCATTAATTTTCAAGTAATTCTTGATTCAATCCTCACTCGTTCCTTAGTAACTACTCACATTGTTGTGTACTTTATTGTGAAGCGTTACTCTAATTGAATTTGAATGCTGATATCCAGTTTCAATAAACATTGTGGTCAGACACCAGCTTAATTTACCACACCACTGAAACTACAGTGAGAGTTTTACTGAGATCAGTTTTATTTTCTCCTCAGTGCCGCTGGGAAACACACTGTAGCAAACACTGATTCTTGGTACATACACAAACACACACAAAGCGCTTTATAGATTGCACTGTGTCACAAGTCACTGTGATGGTGTAAATTTTACTGTTGCATGTGAGCTTATGTTCAGTTCTGTTACCCAGAGTGTGTGTGGGGGTGGGTAGTTACACAGAGGTTGAAACTTTCTTGGAAAATACACTGAAGTAGACAATCAATACCAAGAGCAACATGAGAGGAATGGACAACTAAATGCCTCTGTATCCTAAGAAACTCTCTGCGCTGTAATGATATTATAGTCCATTCAACGGAAGGTAGGAAGGATAGAGGAATGTAACAAAAGGAAGGAATGGTGTGGAATAAAGGAATAGAGTTATTGCAGGTATTACATTCTAATTGTTGAGGCTATGAAAGCAGAAGGGATGTGAACTAGCGGAAGTGTTTGGCTGAAAAAGCTGTTCTGATTAATAAAGATACATAAACTGAATCTTCCTTCCATTCTTGATTGCCATGCCAGAACATTTCCTGTAGAAGAAAAACACAAAAGAGGGCTGAGCAGTGTTTTGCTTTATGTATTGACAGTTATACATTTACATAAAGTTTTTATAATCATTGGCAATAGCAGAAAAAAGGAAATCTGCTTTGAAGTACAAGTAATTTTCATTTTTAATGCTTGCTTTAAAGCAAGGATTATAGGACTGAAATATTTCTTAATCCTAAACAACTTTTTATCAGCTATTCTTTGGTCTTTATTTTAGTCTCCAATGTGTATATATTTATGTTTTTGTACTATAGACAAACAAATCCAGATACAAGAAATCACATCAATCAAAGGTCAAACTGTTCAATGTGATTATTGACTCAAAACTCACATTTGAAACTAACTGTTAAGCTGTGTGTAAAAAAGGGCGTCTGTTCTGTTTGAGGAAACTGAGTCGCTTCCATATCGACAAATCCATCATGTCCGTTTCAGCTTCTCCCCTCTGGTTTATAATCGCTAATTGTCAAACAAAAAGATACAAAAACAGCTTCGTCCCTGCAGCCATAACTCTGAGGAATAAGTAATTACTTTATTTTGCACAAGTGATTCATTATTGCTGCTTTGACTTATTTACTCATTACTGTATTTATTTTATTTTACTTATCTATTTATATTTATATTTATCAATTTATACAACCAACAGCAGGCTATGCTACTATAAAACAAACCAAAAAACATATGCCTAACGTATAGGTCATATCAGTGTTGTCTTAACAAATTGGACTGTGGTCTCTTATCCTTCTTCTTGACCCTCCAAACAAAAACAAAAAAAAACATTGAGCAAATAATCTGTGTTGGGTAGAAATGTAGGATCAACACTTTAACTATATTTTAAAATGTGTTAAAACAGCAGGACTGCACTCGGCCACTGGACTGGGTTTGTGTTGCGTACTCCTAACTGATCTATCATCCAAGGTCGAGCTGGCCCCCCTCTCGTCCCTCAGTGTCTTGATAAAGATCCTCAATTTCTGCCATTGCTTATCTCCGGGAAGCATGTTTTTTTTTTCTTTCTCCAACAATCCAAAGCTGTTGGCAGCAGCTTGCCAAGATACCCTCAAGAAAAGATAACAAATTCGATGTAGTGGAGAAGCGCTGTGTCTTGGGCTTCTTGTATTTCCTCCCCTGCAGGTCATGCTTTGGATTTCCACAATTAGTGAGCTAGCTTATATGTGTTGTTGCGTAATACATGTTAACATGTTGTGTGCAAACAGTGAACTGTGGCAGGGGCACATTTACAATGGCTCCACGTAAACAAGATCTGTGTAAATAATCAAATTGAACGGTCGTTTCTAGCCCCGCAGTGCCAGTGGGCAGAAAAAGGCTCAGTGGGAACGAACAGGAAAGGATGTATTCATTTTGGCAGCGTACTCATTTATCCATATCAAATCAAATGATTCACTTTATTTGCTTCTGCCTCATGTTTATCATTGCACCCTTTTAGATGGATAGACTAGAGCTGTTTTATTTAAAGTAGCATATCCAATCTTATGAGCGTTGTGATTTAAAAAAAACATAATATTTCTCTTTAATGTGATGAGTTAGATGTAATTTTGATAGAAATGTAGAAACATGACTTTGCTCATATATTCATGAATATTTCAACATAAATCATGATTTTTAATTCACTTTACATCAGTGCAACTTCAAATCATCAGAGTCTAAAAGTTGCTGTAATATACTGAATGTTGCTATCGTTTCGTGCTCTAACTCTAAGTTTACTCAAAGTTTATCAACTGGGCAAACTAGGCACTAGTCCCAGGTTGAGGTGGTGTCTCAGGCCAACCTGAAACATCAGGATTTGACAACCTGCAAATAAAAATCAACTATCTTTTTTCAGAAAGCCATAGATACCCCTTTCAAACTGGACAACAAAACATCTGGCTTTCATCGTTGATGTGAATGTGTATAATTGGTATTCACCTGCATCAGATAATCAGATCGAGCGTCGATTGCCGGCGATCCCCGGTTTGTGGACAATGACTTTACTGTATTCTGTAAGTGTAACAGAACAACACAGTCTACAGTATGAGGAGTCTGCAGCAACATTTTCATCATTCAAATCTCCAGCTGGGAACTGAAACTGTTGCATCATTAGGCTGTTTTGTTCCTGATTCCCAGTATCACTTTTTAACCTCCTGTTTCCCCACCAAGCATCATATCTCCTGTATCCCTGTGCGAGGTGCTGACAGCCTCTCTGACCAGTCCTGGCATTCCTTTTTCAGTATTAGCATGTGTGTTATACAGAAGTAGCTTCAACAGAGCTCTTCCCCAGGCTGAATTAGCCAGCCATCCTCTGTAGGCTTCACTAATGGAATTGAATGCATTTTGATATGTCAGCAGATCTACCGCCAGTCATCGCCAAGTTTCTGGCAATTTCTACCCCCCCTCCTTTTTCTATTCTAGGGAAATCTTGGCAGGGTTGAAACAGAAAGAAAATGACAGTGAAATCGGTTCACTTTTAGTCTGCACTGCAATCACAGTGGCCAGCCAGTGTGAAATTCAGTATAAGAATTTTATTAAAGAGATCCTTTATCTACAGTATACCACAATCTTAAGAGCCCTCAGCTTTATTCCATCCTAACAGATAGCAGCTTAAGATTCAATAGAGATTCTGAATGCATTTTTTATCTGACCATTGAAAGATGCTTATTGTTCCTGTCCATGTGTCAGAAGATATTCACAGGGGTGGAAGAATTATTCAGATCCTTTACCTAAGAGAAATACCACACTGTGGAAATAATCTATTACAAGTCAAATATCTGCATTCAAAGCTTTACTTAGAGCGTAAACAGACAATAGACAAATTCCCTGCTTCCTGTTTCCCTGTGGAGAACTTTTGGTGCCGCTGTTGCGAACACAGTGTTAGGGAAGTAAGGCCCTTTTCTGTTTTGGTAGCACAATAACAGACACATTTCTTTGGGCCGTCATTTAAAAAAAAAAAAAAAACTGATGTTTTTGGATGAATATTACTGCTGCACTATTGTTGATGTTGCATTTTACTGCGGTGGATGTCATGGTTGAGCTCATTTTTCTGTAGCTCAGATGTGTATTATGCAAGAATCGGTGACCTGTCGTATTCAGTGTCAGCCAGCAGTTCAGGCGGTGAGCTTGAAGCACCAGGAGATTATTTGTGTTCAGGCCACTAACAGAATTTCAATTCTCTGTATGTCTTGCACATATTGCAGCATTGACAATAAAGCCAACTTTCAACTTTCTTTCAACTAGCATAGGAGCCTTGAAGCGGGATGAGCCGGGACTAGCTGGATAGCATGCTAACTTCAACATGATACATGGACTTCATGATGCCAAATTAAATCAACACATTCTGAGATGCATGGTTTTGATGGAGAGGAAGGGTGGGGACAATTGTGATCTGAAATGTAACACACAGTCTATCACAGAAATGTAGCAGAGTCAAAAGTAAAGTATTCGTCTCTGAGATGCACAGTAGTCCAGTAGAAGGACAAAGTTGCATAAATTGGAAACACCCAGGTTGAGTACAAGTACCTTGAATTTGTACAGTACAGCACTCGACTAGATGTACTTAGTTACATTACTGAATATTCATACACATCAAGACTATAATGTATCAATGTCAGTGAAATCCACTTAATCTCAGTCTTCTTATCTCTGCAGCTCTGTGGGCCTGGCTAAAGCTGCTCTGGAGGCCATCAATGGATTCAACCTGTTTGGAAACCAGGTATTTGAATAATTCACCTGCCTCTGGAACATTCCTCCTCCTAAACGAGTCCCTGGACACACCTGTATTTGTCTTTTGTCTAATCGTGTCAGATGGGCAAGATCTTATTATAGATAGCCTATTTTCTAATTCAAATCTGCTGAGGCCCGTTACAGCTTCATACATCAGGGAGATATGCTCCATGTTTTGTCACCATCCTACACAAAGAATGAGCTGCCTCTGTGTCCACAGCTGTTTTACCAACTTGACATCATCATGTGATTAGTCATCGATGCAGGACTATTTCTCCAAGTGGATGTTTGACCATCGGTAGATTGATTTAGTATGTTAGTGTTTGGTTCAGCAAATTGTTTGTGTTTCTATCGACTTTGATCGATGGCCACAGTTGATGTTTGGTCCTGGTTTGCAGTATCCATTAGAGGATATGTTTCTTTTTTCAGCTTGTGTGGAGGGAAGGGAAAACAGGGACATTCATTACACCTGCTAATGGATTGGAAAATGAAGCCCTGCACTTAGCAAGTCTCCTCTCTTATTATCTGTTCTTCCTCATTTCTCCCCTTGGTCTTTTGCCCACGATGATGGTTTCTTTGGCCATTTAATGTATCTGAACTTGAAGTAGTTTTCTGATCATAATACGGGGCTGTTAGGATGAGTGTATATTAAAGTCGCTGTTTGTTTTTCTCTTCTGATCAGCGGTGAAATGAACGGTTTAACTGTGCCTGGAAATGGATTTTCTCATCATGCTCGGCTTGTTGGAAGAATCAATTTACAGAGGTGGCTGCTTTATGATCCATGCTGTGTGGGGCCTCTGTGTATGTGACTGTGTGTCTCATCCAGTCTCTTGTCCCTCTGTGGGGATGGAAGTTCTACAAGTCACGCAGTCGCCTATTAACGATCTCTATCAATCTTGATTTCCCAGCCGACTCTCATCGTTCCAGCGACAAATGTGACGCCCCCAACCAGCACACTCTGAACTCCACTATCAAACTGGTGGCAGGCTCTTGGGGGTGTGTAGCATTTGCAGTGGATGAATGGACACACAGCCTTTCATTTTGTGAACTTTGGATTTTCTTCATGATTTTTCCGACTCAAAGATAGCAGCTTTGCGGTGTGACACGATCGATCTCTGTGGATTAAATCGATTCCGACAAGAGGAGGATGTTTTGATTCAATTTTAAAGCCTGTCATTAAATTCACAGAGCTGGACAATCAAGACAATCAGTTCCCACTTTCTACCAGGGCATTGTCACCCAGTTTACATCCGGTGAAGAACAGGGGTGCAGTGAAGTTGACACACACCAAAAATATTTGTGTTTGTGTGTTTGTGTGTGTGTGTGTGTGTGTGTGTGTGTGTGTGTGTGTGTGTGTGTGTGTGTGTGTGTGTGTGTGTGTGTGAGACAGAGAGATTTTTTTTTTGACATAAATCTGTAGACAAAGAACCCTGTCACTGCTAATATAACAACAGTGGCAGGTGATGATTTTCTGGCATAGATTATGTTGGCCTATAATTAACTTTCATTATATAGTCACCTTTTAATTATAGAGGAACATGGGCTAAGTGGCTGCAGGGCTAAGTGGGGTTTCATGGAGACAGGAAAAACTTGCAAATATCACAGTTTTATGTTTTTTTTGGCAGTTGCCGCACATAATTATCAAAAACTGTTGGTCATAGTTCAAATCTCTTCACCCTGATTGAACTGAATTGAATCGTTTAATGGTCCTCTCTGAAAATTGGTGGAGCACATTTTCAGTATCGATGTCCTGCATCTCCAAGAGCATCTCTGGTCGTAGGTTGAAGAGTTTTAGGTGCCCTGCAGTTTTTACAACCTTTTTCAGGCTGATTCCTGCCAAAAAGCGACTCTTGCGATGTAGGGATGTCTTGCTTAGTTTTCGAAAGTAATCACAATGAGTTTTAAAGTAGTTTAACAATTTATGGACATCTAAACTAATTGATTGAAGTTTTTTTTATCTGCATTCTGTTCAGGAAACCTTCTGAAGCTAAAGTCAGTTCCCACTGCAGAGTTGCTGTTTTTTTTTGTTTACCAGAACTGAATATTGGCATTAAGTACAATGTTTTCTGTTGTTAGTGTGATAAAGTCATCTTAATTCAAGGTATTAATGTTAAAATTATTTTACCAGTAAATGTTTTGCTCATACAACTGGTAATATATCCTGCGTGATACTACTGATACTGATTATTCAAGAAGATTTGAATTTCCTTCAAAGACTTAAAGAATTGTAAATTCAGTGTCAGTTTTGTACATTGAGGGCGAGTCCAGATTGAAGTGAACAAAAAATGCTCTATTTTCCTGTGTTTGAAAGTCAGTTATGGTTTGTAGAAAACCATATGAAGAACTCTATGGCTCCCATAACCCTGAAACTAGTCTGATCTAGTTCTACGAAGTCTTTTCTTTAGCTTATAGGACTTATGTTATTTGACCAGTGGTTAAACATATGACAAATAACGTTTCCCCATTAAAATGTCTGACTTTTGGGTACTCCCACAGTGCAAATATATATGCAGGTTAGGTCGATCAATTTCTCTAAATTGCCTGTAGGTGTGAATGTGAGTGTGAATAGTTGTTTGTCTCTTGATGTCAGCCTTGTGTTGAACACGTGACCTGTCCAGTGTGTACTCCAGCTGCTGCCTGCTTATCCTGCACAGGGTATGAGCAGGGATGGATGGATGGATGCAGGATTGATGGATGGATGGATGGATGGATGGATGGATGGATGGATGGATGGATGGATGGATGAATGGATGGATGGATGGATGGATGGAGTGATAGATGGATGGATGGATGAATGGATGGATGGATGGATGGATGGATGGATGGATGCAGGATTGATGGATGGATGGATGGATTGATGGATGGATGGATGGCTGGATGGATGGAGTGATAGATGGATGGATGGATGGATGCAGGATTGATGGATGGATGGATGGATGGATGCAGGACTTATGGATGGATGGATGGCTGGATGGATGGAGTGATAGATGGATGGATGGATGGATGGATGGATGGATGGATGGATTGATGGATGGATGGATGGATGAATGGATGGATGGATGGATGGATGGATGCAGGATTGATGGATGGATGGATGGATTGATGGATGGATGGATGCAGGATTGATGGATGGATGGATGGATGGATGGATGGATGCAGGACTGATGGATGGATGGATGGCTGGATGGATAGAGTGATAGATGGATGGATGGATGGATGGAGTGATAGATGGATGGATGGATGGATGGATGGATGGATGAATGGATGGATGGATGGAGATGTGTATTTACATTATCTGAAATGTTTCCAGCAACATTAAACATTCTGGTGACATGGATAAAACTTTATTTTTGTTTCAGATATCTTCATTTGCATTGAAGACAACAACTTTGAATATCTTATGTTCATTGTCATCTAAATATGTATTTTGTTTTCAGTGTTTCACTTGAGGGACCCAAAGTGGCAGAACTTAGATATTGTGCATTTTTTACATGTGTGTTAACTTGCTGTTAATTCTTTGATTTCATATAAATATTTACACATCCGTTATTGTATAAATATGTTATTTCTGGGGTACACACTCAAAAACACTCCATAAACAAAGATGTGTTGAGAAAAATGTCTTTTCTTTACCTTTGAGTCCTTATATAGAGTTCATCATGGCTCATATTCTAAAACTCTTCCATTGACCAAAACATAATCCATATTCATATATAAATATATGTGCATTTCTGTTTGGTGTTGGTGTCAAGCAATGCAATTTTTCTGGGTATAACTATCATGGGGTTAAAGTACATAAAATACGGTTTGGACTGTTGAATGTTATTAAAAAGGAAATGTTAGCCCTTGGAAGGAAACCACAGTCAAAAGAGCACACATCCAAGGTAAAAGCATTCATCTTACATGCTGGGCTGTCTTACACTCTGCTGCTATAACATCAGAAAAGGTTTCCCCGAGAGTACCATTTCACTGACTTATCACACAGCTGCCTACACCGGTGGCCAGCAATCCACTGCACTATGCAAATTGCTACAGGAAAGCTTGCTGATTTGACTAAAAGCCCTGGCCGGATCTGTTTTTAGCGAAAAAAAAAATAGACGCTGGCAATATTCATACATTATTTATTTGACTTGCATTAGAAACTGCTTAGCAGGTTGCAGGAGTGACTCAGTTGGTGTTGTATAACTGCAGCTGATGGATGGATGAATTGAACGGGACCAGCTTTTTAGAACCAGAAAAGTTTTGATGACTCCCCTTACCAAGTAAAAAACAAACCTGCCCCCTCCTTTCACCCAGAGGTGTTTAAGTGCTCTGGACGGACAGACTACATTGTAGTAGCAGCACTTGGTGACTTTTTGAGTGATAGGATGACTCTCGACTCACTGTTGTTCAAGCACTCCCACACTGCACTTCAAAAACATGTGCAAGCCAAAAATATCAGCCTGGTTTTACAGCAAAAGAGTGTGTTTTGATGTGCAGAGGTGAGAGGTGTGATGGTAGCAGCTTTAAAATGTGCTATTTAGCCATTTAGCCGTCAAGTGTTTTTTTTTTTTTCTGATTTAATGATGGAGAAGTTGTTTAGCGTCTCTGCGTGTTTCTGTGGGTGTACAATCTCAGAACATGAGACTCTGTGCTTTTGTTGCACCTATAAATTGAGAATAGTTGAGCTGTGACCATGATGCTGTCTTTGTATGTGTTTTGCTCTGCAGGGTTGTTCGTGGTCGGTGATATTTGTGGATCTGGACGCCCACAACAGAAACAGGCAAACCTTGTGCTCCCTTCTGCCCCGAGAGTCTCGCTCACATGTGAGTCCATCTATCTCTGAAGCTACGCAAATCACTCCACAAATGACTAAAAACCTACAACGAAAGCAGAATTACAGGCAAATTTGGTGCAGAGATGGCTAGTTTTTCTGTTGTAGCGTTTAGAAAGATGTACACTGTTGATGCAATCAGCTTCGCTTTATCCTTTTTCCACTCAGTTGTGTGTATATTCTCCCCCATTCCAAGACTGAAATAGGTGCCTGCCACATACAAGGCAGGTTAATTGTACACACGAGACAAAATACGTGCTCACGTTGATGTGTCAGAGGGCATTTGTAATTCAGTAATGCATCTCCCACAAAGTGAAGTCATTACACCGCCCATGCCTGCGCTATTGATGGTTCAGTGTGACTTGAAATGGGGGGAAGTGAGAGGTGGCTGCAGAGCTGGAGGGGAGGCAGAACTGAAAAAGCAAGGTGTGAAAAAAGTGGTACATGGATGAAAAGCAAGAGCAAAATCATTCCCTGCTCTCCACTCCACCACTTAAATGATCGCATTGCTCTCTCTGTGTGCTGGATGTGTCAGGCAGAATGGCCGCCATCAGCTTGCAAGGAAATTAGAGTAATTAGAGGACCAGAGTGGCATTATAGCTGTCTTACTGTTGAGGAGCTGGAAAGATGAGAGAGAGATGTACATACTGTTGGTCAATGCAAATATCACCATAGTTGCAATATAGTATCAACATCTTGTATACTACGGCAACAGATTGAAATTCAGTATTACCCTGCATCGAATGTGTTCTGCAAGCCGATATTCTCATTTTAGATGCGGCAGCTGACAAGGATGTTAACATGTAGATTGGAGCTGTAACAAGAAGTCGAGGAAACAGAGAGGATCGGAGCAGACACAGCAGCGGTTGTACAGATGCGTGCAAATTCAAAAAAAGATTTCAATGCAAACCATGAAAGCAGCATCAAACGGTCATCACCACACCTTGCACTGAAATCTGGTCAATAGCCGTCCATGTAAGAGAGCATGCCACTGCTGTTAGTAGGGACTTCAGTGCACAGACAGCAGCTCGGGAAGCTCCGCTGTCTGTTAATAAACCCTAAATATTCATAGCTTTTGCAGTGAGGCCAGTGTTAATAGCTTTCATATTCATTGCTTAATAGAGTAAACCAAACAAAAAACTGAAATGAGACAATAAGATGCCCAGTCATAATAGTTTGTCAAGTCTAATAATGATATTCATTCCTGATGATTGTTCCAATTGAAATGTAGTCAGGCAGTCCTGATTTTGAATAAGGCTGCTGCAAAGTGCTGCTCATAACCGGCAGGTTGGTAGAGACATCTGCTCTCCAACGCACTTCTGATTCAAAACTTATATGACTAATAATATGACTGTGGTTAGGATTTAATTCTAATTCCTCATTATCTAATCATTGATTAGCAGTTTCACTCTACACTGGAGACAAATTATTGTGGAGCGGTGTTAGCCAGATCTTCTCTCCCTGACAGAATACGGATGCAGCCTTACTGTCGACCATCAGCTACCCTGCCTTTGCAGTGGACGATGACGCCCTCTACAGTCAGACACTGGACAAAATTGTTCGCAAGCTGCGGGGGAAATACGGCTTTAAGCGTTTCCTCCGTGATGGCTACCGCACTGCAAACGAAGACAAGAACCGCCGCTACTACAAGCCTGCAGAAATGAAGGTCAGTTTTTCTGATTCATTTTCTTCATCACTTAAACTTTTGATTGTAGATAATATGTCTGGATTGTTGAAAGTGCTTAAAGCAACCTGAAAAATACTGACACTGTGCTCTCTCCTAAAGGTTTAGCTAAAACTTACAGTGGAGTGTTGTCAGCATAGCAATTAAAATGATTATTGTAGAGTTGTACAGTTTCTAAGATGAATTATAAACGTAAAATCATAAGTTGTCAAAAACGGCCAATTACACCCCGGACCTCTGCGGGTTAAATAGAGCATTTACATAAACAGATAAAGGATCCAAGATGGCTCCTGGGTAACACCACCAGAGATGAAAGCAAGAGTTTCGTCTTACATTACAGCGAACATCCTCTTAGAGAGGTTTGAGCATAAGTTGACCTAAATCACCAACTTTGCAGACAGTTGTTTGAAATATTGTGGTCCCATAGGTGTTAAAGTCAAGGAAGGAAACTAAGTTAGAGTTCATTTCATGCAACTGCTTGTTAATGCAGATGAATGACTTCTGATGGTTGCACCTGAAAAAGTTGAACTTGAAAGTTCTTGAGCATAACATTTGAAAGGTTTTTGAAATGTATAAGCCTCTGAAGATATTATCTTTCTATGACAACGTTAAGAAATCTCCTTGTGACTTAGCATCTCCCATTTCAAGTGTTTTAATCCCGCAGGTATTTCCCCCCTAATCTCAGTGTGTGTGTGTGTGTGTTAGTAAATCTCCGTCAGTGGGTGTGCTCATGCATATATATGTATGTGAATGACGATGCATTCATTGTCCGTTTTTGAATCCCCTGTGATCCCGGTGAAATTACAGCACATTCACTTCAGAATCAGCTCAGTGAGTGTACTCTGAGTTAATCAGAGGCTGGACTCTTAATGCTAAACAAATCATTGCATTAGCTTCAGATCCAACCTCCCAGAATTAATGAGCTCACAGAGGCAGATGAAAGGGAAAAGAGAGATCTACAAGCAAAAAGTCAGAGGCAGCTGGGGTTTATGTTTGACTTCTCATCCATAATGTCTCATCAGCTCTGCTGGTGGGACATTCAAACTTTTAAACCAAAAGTCATCAAGGTCACCTGATACTCAGAATGACAGTTAAACTTTTCTTAAAAAATGAAGTTGCTATAAAAGGTTAGTGATAGCACCATACAGCAGAGCAGACCAACTGGGCTTTTGCTCAAGTGGTTGATAATTGTTTGTCAGTTTATGATCATGCACACCACTTTTTGTACTCCTTCATAAAAAGATAGGCAATATTCAAAAAAAATCTACCCATAGTAATATGGTCGTGACCATTCTGGTGGACCTCATGGGACCGTATTTCAGATAAAAAACATGTATATTACTCAAGGGGAGAGACAAAGGCCCCTTTAATCCCATTTGAATAATGCCACGATACACACATAAGATGTTTGTGAATTAAAAAGATAATTTTTCATTCAAGAAAGTGACAGTTTATCGTGACTCAGGTAAAATAATCGAGGGTTGTGGGAAACTGCTCAGTGGGCTACATTTTCTCACTCAGTGTACGTTGCCAACACCAACATGGAAATGACCTTGGCACAGAAAAGATAAAATAAAACAATGAAAATCATGTTAAATCTGGTCATACTGACAGCTGTAGTTACATGAAATGAGAGTTAACTAGTTTTGTGAGCAAACTAATATGCAGGAGGCTGGCTATGTATTCTTTCTAATTACATATTTTCACAGCGTTAGTTTTACAACAAACTATGACTTTCTCAAGTTGAAAAATTATCTTTTAAATTGACAATTATCATATGTGTATTTCGTGGCACAATATAAGGGATCAAAAAATCATTTGTCCCCGTTTTCTTTTAAATAAGTTCTCAAGGCTGTCCACCAGAATGGGCCTAGTTTTACTAAGGTTGAGCTTGAGGTGAGGCGTAGTTGTCCAAGCAGAGATGTCTGCCAGACAGTCCAAGATGCGCGTTGCAACGTTAGTATTGGAGGATGGGGAAACAGAGGAACAGTTGGGAGTCCCCTGCATAACAGTGGTAACACAATCCATGTGATGTGATTGCAGAGCCTAGTGATCTAGTGTATCGTGAGAACAGAAGTGGTCCTAGTACTGAGCCTTGAGTTTCCAGAAAGCAGGGTTTGGACAAGATCCATTCCCTGCTTTCTGGAAACTGGTGTCCCTCCTCTGCTAACATCTGCATACACTTGTTGTTCTGCTCCCGAGTGGCCAAAGATCAGTAATGCCAGCGTCATCGAGATGTACTCTGTGACCTGTTGATCGTTTTTGAAAAACAAGCACCAGGAAACAGTTTTCCTGAAGGTTGCTCTTTTCAACGACAATTATGTTAAGTCATTTTAAAAAAAGATATTGTTTAAATGTATATCTATGTATATGTCTGTATATGTCTTCTTCTTTTTATTTTGTGAATGACTTCACAGATAGTTGGTCTCACAGCTGCTATGAGGCTGTGACGAATGTTTGAGAAAACATTTTTGCAAAAATTAGCTGGTTTATTTGCAGAAATTAACAGAAACTTTTAAGATTTTTTTGAGGCATTTCTAACCTTTATTTTGCACGGCGGAGAAGAGGCCGGTGTTACGGAGGCCATGCGGCCATGTGACACACACCATTATCATTTGGCTACCAAGGTGCTCTTAATTTTTTTCTTGATGCTAAAAACAGAGGGACAAAAAGGCGTCAACAGTGAAAGTGAGGGCACTCAAAGGGCACTAACTCCACCACTTGGAATACTTTGAAATTAGCTTTCTTTAATCCTGCAGCTAATACGATACAAATGCTCCAAGGCTTAGAATTAGCAAACAGTATTTAATGCCTCAGTTCCTTCAGGCTCCGTCCTGCCCTCAGTTCTACCAGTAAGCAGACAGATTTATGCCAGTGAGCTTTCATAACGTGAATTCATGATCGCTGCTGCTGCTGTTTGCCTTCCATCTACCAACAGTAATATGTTTCCTACCACATCAGCAAATACTGCATGTGAATGTAGTTCCATAGAAAAAAACTGCTCCAGGTGGTAATATTACACAATGCATAAATATTGCTGCAAGATTACAGTTTTTCAGTGATGAATATTGAAACAAATGTCATAGAAAAGATGCATCTCTCAGAGTCCTAACATATATTATTTCCTTTTCTCAATAAGTAAACAGAGAAACACAGAATGATGAAATGCTAGGGGAGTGTCTGACACGGCATGAGCCCCTCGCGGTGAAAATGAAGTCACAGATAGCCCGGGTGTCCCTGCAGAAGACACTGAGTGGAGTTGTTGTTGGTGTTTAACAGAAGAATTCACAGCAGGGCAAACGTCTGAGCTCACTGTCTGTTTACCATTGACAGGGAGCAGCAGCCTGTGTGATAGACAGTTTTACCAATCAGTCTAGCTGCTCAAGCACAAAACACCAGGGATCCCTGCCTGTTTACAGCCTCAACAGGCCAAGAAGCACAAGCCTAGCTGGGTGACTGCCTCATCACCGTCCCTCCTTCAGTATCTCTTTATGCACCTCTTGTATTCCACTCTCTCTTTCTCTCCACCTGATAGCTAAGAAATTGCTTCTTGTCTGTGCTGACACACACAGTCAGAAGACATGTATACCTGCATAATCACAGGGTGCCGACGTTAACCATTTAAAGGAACATAGTCAAGCATACAGACAGTAGTGTCTGCTCAGTGAATGCAGCTTCCATGTGTGTGCCAGCCTTACCAGCCATTTGTAATTACATTAGGATGTAATCTCTGCTATCTTCCATCAGTGTGGAGATTATTGAAAAAGATGAGGGACAAAGATAGTCACGACTAATGACATTTATAGTTAGATGGGCTAAAATGCACACATACACACACATTTTCAATGATGGATTTTAGAGAGGCTGATAAAATCCTGCAGCTTGTTTGATTGTTTGACGAGCTGACCATGGTGATTTGTCACGTTTCTACAAATTAAGTGACTAAAAAAATAGTTATTCTGAAAAGATGGGAGCCGCTAACATTTCATCCGTGTGTTTGTTCCGATCCTCTTTAGGCTGTCATAAACAAGATGGGATTGAATTACTGGAATTAATCAGGCTGTGATTCACTTGACTCGTCCTCTCTGCGTGTGACTTGTAACCAAATGACTTGAGAATGCTTGTGTGATTTTTTTTTTTTTTTTTTTTGTGTATGTATTCAACACAACACACAATCTGTAATAGGATTTCTGGCTGAGTAAGATTCAGAGCATCCAGCAAGCGAATGTGTTTGTGTCAATTCAAGTGTTTGTTCTGGAAAATTCACTCCAGCTGCTGCCACACACTGGCTTTTATTTCTCTATGTTCAGTTGGCTGAAAACAAGCAGACAGCCGCACAGTCACACACGCACTCATCAGTTACTCAGTCGCATCGATCAGTCAGTCAATCAGCTAGTCAATCATAGCTTGTGTTGGGAGATTAAAGAGAGGTTTGATCCAATTAAAATAGAATTAATCAGAGGAGAAACATAAATGTTTCGGTAAGGGGTCAGTGAACTGTTTGAATATGGAAATTATGTCAGTCACACGCTGTGGAATCCACAGCCACCAGATCTCCACCCAACTGAACATCCATGGGACGATTCTGAGCTTTGTCATAATCCCACAGGACGGACTGAGGAAAATTGTTGTTGTTGTTGTTCATCCATTACAGCTCCACAGAGGTGGAGAGTGTATTACTAGAAGCTGCTCTGGTGGCTCATGGTGTCCCAACCAGGGCCGTGTCCAGACACAAGGCCTGGGATGGCACTGGCAAACCCTGAAATCTGATTTACAATCTAAAGTGCCAGTTATTTATCCTAAAGTATGATTGGATGTTTACACAGTGACAGACACGACCTTAGTTTAAACCAACAGAGTGTGCACTCGATTCTTTTGTATGTTGCCTACTGTTGGAGGTACAATTTGTTTTTGAGGTTCAAGGTTCATTTACTTGTCATTCTACAAAACAGGGTTGTGTGCAGTCCCTTTGTGCTACACAAGAAAATGTTTTTTTATGGTGCAGTGCAAATGATGAGTTGAGGAGTCTCACAGCCTTAGGAAAGAAGCTTTAACCAGGTGATGTGTGAAGACCATGACAGGTTCTCTGTGATGTCGATTCCAAGGCACCTAAGACTGTTCACCAGCTCTAGCTCAGCTCCACTGATGTAGACAGTTGTGTGTGTCTTTGTCTCCTTTTCTAAAAATAATGACCAGCTCTTTTTAAAGTGTGGGGGCTTTATAAGGTTGGACTATTTATCTTGTTCATTCAAATGTATTTATACTTGGAAGTTAAAAGTGTCAGCAAGATGAATTTAATGTAAGTTCACAAGACAAAGAAAATATACATTTTGCCTTTAAGTTGTGGTGTGCTTCATATGCACAAGTCTTATTACAAAGGTGTAAGTAAGATCATACATACAGGATATGGACTGACAGCTAACTCACTGAAGCACTTCTCTGTTTTTATGACTACACTGATCTTCTCTGGTGTCACATAGAGCTTCAAGTCATGTTCACTTAATGATCACCAACTCATTTGTATAAATAAATATGGAACTTGTGCCCTACATTGAAGTCACTCGCTGGGTAATGTTGGAGCCAGGTTTTGCTGGAGGTTACATTACCCACAATGCACGTAACCACTGGAGGCAATCTATGAGATTACATGAAGTTTCCTCTGGGGCAACAAAACAGCTTCACCCTGCTGTTTTCACATATGCAGTAGTACTGCAGTAGTACTCCTCAAGTGTGTAATGTTTACAGCTGGTGGTGTTCAATGTTTCATTGTTTTCCTTAAACCAGACTTAATGAACTGAATAACAGGTGTGAAAGCAACAATAATGTCTGAGTGTTGGTGTGTCCTTTAATTGGTCATCCATTAGGTAAAGGTGTGTACAGCCATGGAAGTGTTTGTTTCTTCAGTCTGCACTGTTTGGTTTTAAATTCTCCATTGTTTTGCATTTAAGATGTGTGCAACTTGTTTTTTTCATCTAATTCAAAATGTTTAAATTTGTTTCACAACTGGGTGAAGCGGTGGAAGTGTTGGCCCACAGCCAATCAGTTACCTGGAAAAAATAAAACAAAACAAAACAAAAAAAAAGTCCACTGATCCAACTTTTCTCTCAGTTTGCTTCGGGTATTCATCACTGTAAACTTTCTGACACCTCAGACCTTCAAACGTCCTCCACAGAACAAACAGCATAACTTTGAATTCAAGAAAATGACCTTACGAGGAGGCATTACTATTCCTCACTGTTCTGCTGGTTTTCATTCAAAGTGTCATGTCTTCTATATCTTCTTGCCCTGTACATTGCTGTTTCATATTCAGAACCACTAAAGTTCAGCCACCCGCTGCTTTGAAGTCCCGGTGCCTCTCTCCTCCTTCTGAAATGGAAAAGCAATAATTCTTCCTCTCTCTGTCCCTCCACAGCTTTTTGATGGAATCGAGTGCGAGTTTCCCATATTTTTCATCTACATGATGATTGACGGTAAGTCTTGTTCTATCCATAGCTGCTGTTATGATGCCTCAAGTGGGTCATTGGCAAGATGGATCCTGACTTGGAGCATTTGACAGGAAATTACATTTTGGTGTTTGTCAGGTTTTAGAGATCTCAGAAACACTTTTTAAAAGATGTGATGTGTGTAATTTGTGAGTGAATTTAAGGGACTGGACAGAAATAGTAAAAGTACGGAGTATAATCTGGCTAACGAATGTGAATTCAAGCATGACTTACAGTAATCGTCTCTCTAAACACTGACTTCGGGCCTGTTTCCCATCTCAGACGTCTTAAATTGTTCATCTTTATGGAGCCATTTTTTTAACTGCTCAAAATGCATTAAGACAAAAGCATAGCAGGTAAGTAGAACTTCGTTAAAAGCAAAACAACATGGTTCAAAACTGCACCGATCCTCCAACAGGTGAAGTGAATAACATTGATCATGGTGTTACAATGCAGTGTTCTGCAGGGAACCTCGGCTCCTGGTGTTCACGAGGATGCTGCTTGACATGCAACACCGAGCCCAAACACAGTTGCAGAGAAAGCACACTTCCTCTTAGCGCTGGTGCTCAGGAGGATTGGCTCCCTTGCCACATCACAACACCGAGCGTGAATTGAGACCCTATTGATCTTTGTCCACCACAGCTTTGTGTCGGTGCTGTAGGTCAAGTGCCACCCACATAAATACCAAGACCCAAGGTTCTCCCAGCGGTATAAGAAGAGAAAATCAATGTTGCTCTCTGTTGGACCTTTTAATGTTGTGGTTGGTCCATGTATGTTGTGTGCCTACTGTACTAATTTTAAAGAATTTGAACTTTTTAAAGTATTATTTAGAAAATGCATTATTATTGTTAATAAAGAACAGATAAAAGTGATGACCAAATAAAACAACAAAACACCAAAATCACTCTAAAACAATACAAAATCAAACCGATACATCCTAAGATAAAGACACATACTGTGTTTTATCACAACAAACATTAACAAAACATTAAAGAAAAATATAGTACAAAGATGAATAAAATAATTTCTCCTACTTCATCTTTGTATGTAATTTTATGATTATATTGAACATATTTACTACCTCTGAGGATAACAAAAGAAGGACAGGAAGAACAACATGGAAAAACAATCCTTTTTAGCTCAATTACTGTTTTCCAGTGTTGAGTTTAAATAAACTTTACCCATCTATCACAAAAATATTTTGCAGCCTAACCTTCTAGAATAGAGGGACATCTGGTACACATTCTGATAAACATTCAAAGAATCCACATCTTCATCTTTAAAAATGAATATTTTTCTTTGTTAGAAAAATATATTAGTCATTTTTTTTAAGAAGAAGAGCAGGAGGAAGAAGAAGACATTGGATTGTATAGATTGTTGTAGTGTGTACATTGGTGTAGACTAACAATGTGTGGGGAAAAAAGGTTTAATCCAAAACTTTGAAGAAGTTAGTCATTAGTGTGCGTGTGTGCGTGTGTGCGTGTGTGTGTGTGTGTGTGTGTGTGTGTGTGTGTGTGTGTGTGTGTGTGTGTGTGTTGCAGGGGTGTTCAGAGGAAATAAAGATCAGGTCAAAGAGTACCAGGACCTCCTTGAACCCATCATCTTCCAGTCTTATGAGGGTGAGTAATCATAGATAAATACATAAATACACACACACACACACACACACACACACACACACACACACAAATGCAGTGACCGATGGATGCAGGAAAATGATTACATATGCACAGGCACGTATAACATTATCTGATTTGCCATATCAATATGGTTCGTTTTGGAGCCTCAGTGCCCGCCTCTGTTCTCTCCCCCTCGAGCAATGAAAAACTTTCTCTTATTAAATCATGTCATCCATATTCAATCACCACATACTGTGACTGAGGCTCACAGGGGTGGTATGTTTAAGTGAACTAAGCCTTTTCCACAGGAGCAAAGTGCCTGGCGTCTATTTCCACCTGTACCCACCGATGTGAGGAGAGACAGTCAAATTATAGGGATGTCAAGAGCTTTGAGTTTCTATTGGTCTTTTCATAACAGAAGGGGAATAATTGAAGTGTAGAAAGGATAATGATGTACTACAGAAATGACTATAGTTGCCCCGGACATCACTACAGTGTCTTTGTAGTGTCCATGGAAAGTTTAAAGCCACAGATGTATTGAAGCTGTGAGAACCTGCTGCTGTGTGTTCTGCTGCAGGTTCATCTGATGGGTCATGGGCTCTCATCGTTCTGATCATACATAGAAACATGCAGGCTACAGCGGCGGGAGACATGCTGCTCTTCAGTGGTGAATGGACAATGTTAACTACAGTTGTGCCATTATTTGAGTCACTTTGTTGGATTCTTGTTGAATCACCCTTTCAGGAAATGGTGGAGAAGCATAGCACACTGCAACGGTTGCTGCTGGGACTCTCTTATGTAAAGGCACATACACCATTTTGTGCTTCTGAAGTGCCTTAAATGTGGCCTGATAATCAGAGTGAAGTATATGATATTATTCAGTCTTCTAAACAATAAACAATACACCATAAACAATGCCAGAATATTAGCTTGAGCGAGTGCTTTTTCTACAGCACGTAGTCTGTAGTCTGCCGCCTTTGCTGACTTCACCGACTTCACCGACTGTACCCTTCAATTCAGACTGAATTGGTACAAATGACTACTCCAAGCAATCAGGAACTACTTTTTTTCTTGATGGTTGTTCAGCAGCTGGAGCAAATTGCAAGGTTTTAATGGCAACACTGTAAAAATGCTCTGTGGTTACAAAACTTTGCTATTTCTCTACCTCCATGGGAGTTCTGTGGACATATTTTCACTTGACATGTTTTAAATCAGCTGTCCAGGGTAAAAAGTAACCCCTGGTGCTTTCAATAACCCCTTTTCTAAATAAATCAAAATTCAGATTTAAAAGGTAATTGTTGCAGAGCATCAGAAAGTTGTTGGTGCAGCTATTGAGCAGAGCCCATTTTAACATCAGCTCACAGGTGTGTGTACGTGTCAAAACGTGAACATGTTCTTCACACTGTGTGTGACACTGCTGCAGTCTTTTCAATTATCTTTTCTGTAACTACAAAAAGTGCTGAGTGAAGGCTGCTGTCAACATTTACACATAAACACACACACATGCGCGCACACACACACACACACACACACACACACACACACACACACACCGCTCATAGTCCTTGTCTCTCATGCCAGGCCATGCTGTGATCCCCAAATACTACTACGTACCGGCTGACTTCGTGGAGGCAGAGCAGAACAAGCATGGAAGCCAGAAGCGTTTTCCTAGCAACTCTGGCCGTGATGGGAAGATCTTTCTGTGCGGTCAGGCCCTTTACAACATCGCCAGGCTGCTGGGTATGCCTCTTTGTGTTCAAGTGTGTTTGATGAATGTGCTTTGATATGATGCGATGATTACTCTCTGTCCTCTTAAACAAATCTGAAAGGTCATTAATAATGAATAATAACCCTAACCCTACACCTCAAGTTTCAAATAAAATATGACCTCAAAAAAAAATCTGAATTGGATACAAACATGAATTCCTTTTTAGTGGTGGTGATCTAGATTTTGCTTCATTCTTCACTTGCGTGATCCAAGGACGCAGTTTGACTCATCCAGCGCTGTCTGTATTTTTGTAAATGATGAGGGATTGATATTTTTGTCTTTCTTCATTTAGACTTGCCTTTTTGCATGTTAATGTTTTCTGTCTGCCTTCGTGTGTGTGCTCACATTCCAGTGGATGAGCTGATCAGCCCGAATGATATCGATCCCATCCACCGCTACGTGCCGCGCCAGGACCAGCGCAACGTCAGCATGCGATACTCCAATCAGGTAAGCAGTGATGTGACAGTGTGACTGTCATCACCTGGCTCTCATCCAAACTGTGCATACTTAATTTAAAACATATTATCGTGAATACTCATGTCCACTATGGACATTCAGTCTTAATACAACTTTGGATTCAACTGCTCCTTGTTAAGTTTACTTATCAAAGCATTCAAGTGCTTTTGAACTGAGCTACAGTAGTAAAAACATATACACAACAAAAAAGGATGTAGTGTTTGATTTTAGAAATCAAGCAGCACCAAGTGCTTCGTGCTGTAGTGGCAGCGAGTGGACTGCCCACTCACAATCGAGAAACACTATCTGCTCTGTATTGGTAATTAAGTTTTACAGATTATCCTGGCAGCGATTATATGAATCGCCTTGTTCTTTTTCTACCAGCTTATCAGCAGCTGCTTCAAAAGTCCTCTTTCCTTATTATAGCCTTAGTTGATTTGAAAACCCCACACTCACTCAGGTATCGAAGTTAGACCAGTTAGTTTAGTTGTTTTTTCTTATCATTATTTAACTGAGCCTCACTAGAGTTCCCTCATAAATGGATTTGGAACAACAAGCACACACCTGCATCAGAGACAGCTAAGACAGCTGACAGCCAGTTTATGTTTCAAATATTTTTTCATTAATTTTTAATAAAAAAAAAAAAAAACAGAGGTCCAATACAGAACAATGCACAGTTCAATATCCAAGACACGACCCCCTCGGAAAAAAAACAACATACACCCCCAGCAAAATGAAGCCCTGAGTGACCCATTTCACCCTCATCACCCTCCTCAGCCAATCCCAACCCCGAGTGCTAAGACTGATTCAGAAGGTCAGGAGGCCCGCTCCTTTTCCAGGAAGGAAAGCAGTGGTCACCAGATCTTTACAAATTGTTCAGTTCTGTTCTTTACAGAATATCTGATCCTTTCCAGATGAAATGTTTCTGTCAGCTCCATCAGCCATCTTTTCATTGTGGGCACCTCTTTCCCTTTCCAACACATTACTTCTCAACACATCTGAAATACCTAAGATTGTTAGGACTGGTTCAGGTTGTATCTGTACTTTAAATATTTTTGAGAATAAACTGAAAATGGGGCTGCACAGTGGCCCAGTGGCTAGCACTGCTGCCTCACAGCTAGAAGATCGCCGGTTCGCGTCCCGGTTGGGACGCCTGGGATCTTTCTGTGTGGAGTTTGTATGTTCTCCCTGTGCAAGCGTGGGTTTTCACCGGGTGCTCCGGCTTCCTCCCACA
This sequence comes from Acanthopagrus latus, assembly GCF_904848185.1. Classification (NCBI taxonomy): domain Eukaryota; kingdom Metazoa; phylum Chordata; class Actinopteri; order Spariformes; family Sparidae; genus Acanthopagrus; species Acanthopagrus latus. Next base: position 1,873,990 of record NC_051042.1, on the reverse strand, counting down.
GTCCAAAAACATACTGAGGTTAATTGATCATTCTAAATTGTCCGTAGGTGTGAATGAGAGTGTGTAAGAGTGTTCGTCTCTATGTGTAGCCCTGCGATGGACTGGCGACCTGTCCAGGGTGTCCCCTGCCTTCGCCCTAAGTCAGCTGGGATAGGCTCCAGCCCCCCCGCGACCCTGCAGAGGATTAATTAATTAGGTACATAGAATATGTACAGATGATGGATGGATGGAACTGAAAATGTCAACCCAGAAGCCTTGCAATATGGCACACATGGCTAAACTGTGCGGCAGATCAGCATCTGTAGACTCAAATTCATCACATAGTGGTGAAATATCAGGAAAAGTGTTGTGTAACTTCACTTTTGAAAAAAGATTCTATGTGGACTTTGAATTGGATTACACGATGTCTAGCATTTAAAGAGCAGGTACAGACATGTTCTCAGATGGAGTCCCAGGTGTTGTTAGTAATTTGTAGTCCTAATTACCTCTCTCACTCAGATTTAATGTTAGTGACAGCCAGTTTTAATCAAGCATTCTCAGTGGGCATCATACAAAAGCATTTTACGTTAAAAGGCTCTGTAAAGATAAACAGAAATAAAACGAAATGTATAGCAGTACTGGCTGCTCACATAAATGCAAATAAATGTAAAGCAAGCAGCATATGTTAACACATACAATGATGAACACATACAGATATCATATTGATGGCACCCCTGCAACACGAGGTGGGTTACATATAATGCAGCTGTAATGTGCTTTGATTGAAAGTCTGTCATTCACCTCTATTTTAACTTATATTCTGCCTAGTTTAATTACTGAATACTTCTACAACCCTAATTCACAAAAAGTCGTGCACTGCAACATGTTTTGATCCCGGGTGCCTGTTCAGAGCCAGTGCCTGCTCTGGAACCAGTTTTTTGCATTTAGACGGCCAAAGAACTTCCTGCTGGGAAAAGTGGTCACAGTCTAAGTGCTGACTTCTGGGTCTGGGGTGGGCTGGTGAGGTTCAAGGACTGACTGAAACCACCTAAGACCTGGTAAATTAGAGACATATTTAGTGACTGAAAGTTGCTTCTCTTTGGTTGCTCACATGCTCGTAGAACAGCGAACCCAATCACGATACTATCACCCATAACCAGTGAACCAAGAGCATTCCTTAAGTTTTCCAGTCTTTTGTTGCCCCTGTCCCAACAGTTTGAAATGTGTTGCTGCCATCAGTCACTGTGATAGGCATTTGCAACTAGGATGAAAGCATGGTATGCGATACTGGAAAGAAACAGATGATTCAGCCTTTGTTCAACTTGCTCTTTGTTGTGTTCACCATCAACAACCGCAGCATCACCAGAACCTCTCAGGTTGACGTCACATCTCCTGCAGTCGCCATGATGTAGTGCTGTAGTCACAGAAGTGTCCCTGATGTGTAGTTACATACTTGAGAGGGCGCAGGTCAGCTACAGACAGCAAGCGTCCACCCACACCCTCTGGCCAGAAACTCTGCCTCAGGAAATTCCCAAATCAAACACAAACAATCCCACCACTTTATCCGCCTCACCACGTTTTGTATTAATTATGTGTGCCAAACTTTTTATTACAATTCATCCAACGACAGCAGAGGCCATCAGTTTTTTACCTTGCCAAGGGCCAGTCTAGCAGGCGTGGATTAAACCCCGGCCATTTCCTCGACAAGCTGCCTCTCTGAATGACTATCATGTCTGAAGGCTTAATCCATATCTGAGACAGCCGGCTCCTCTGAGGATCACACAGATGAAGAGTAAAGATACGCATACAACGGCCTGATGTTCATTCTCTTTGAGAGTGTGGGTTGATATGTCCCATTCTGCCTCTGTATGTGGGATTTTGTTTTTTTTTTGCCTGCCTGATAAGATGGTGCTAGAACAGGGAGCACAGAAGAAGACAGGTCTGGAGAAGTATAATGAACGCCAGACTGAATCACATGTGGAGCAGGGAGAAGGATCAGCCGAGAGAATAAAGACAGAGAACCAAACCAGAAGAGCATGTCAGCTCGTCGAAAAACAGTTGAAAGACAGAATAAGAGAGATTAATATTTGCCTGTTAGAGCTACAAATGCCATGTTTTAACTCTCATTCTTTAGTACAAGGAAGGTCAAATATTTGATGACTAGAAATTTCCTTCTTTTTACTTAAAGGTTTTGACATTTACTTGTGCCGGGTAGACATTTCATATTTTAGATAGAAGTGGTTTTAAGGTTTCAGACTCACAGGAAATTGTCATTATTTCACGTCTCCTGCACCAGTAGCCATGTAAACTGAGAAGCCAGCCAACCATAAATGTGTAAGGGTGCTTTAACTTATCAAAGACACAGTCTTCACAGATGAATTCAAGTATAGGTCTACCTCAGTCCTCACTCCTCACCATGTTGTGTAACCAACTGACTAACTATGTAACCATGGATTTTATATGAATATTCAACTGTTTATCTATTAGCCTAGCCTACTTGTAGCTATTTCAGTCAATGTTCTATTACTTGTTGGCTGGCTAACTATTTCATCTGTACATCCATGGATTTTAAGCTAAATGCAGAATTCCAACATATTATCTATTCTTATTAGACTAGCCCTCTTGTAGCTTGCTATCTATTTCAGTCATTTATCCGCTACTTGTGCGCTAGTTAACCATTTCAGCTGTATAACCATCTATTTAAGCTTAATATTCAACTGTTTATCTGCATCTGCATATAGACTATGTGTCCCTCAGTCATTTATCCATGACTTGTAGTGAACTGTTTCAACTTCTCTGCTCTCTGGCTAGTTTTAATGCACTCAACATGTGGTATTCAGTTGTTGTAGTAGACTGGATTTATTTATTTATTTGTATTTTTTTCAATTTCATCTGTATAGTAACTCCAATCTTTCCACAAACCACTTGTCCCACCTGCAGAAGTGCTACCCTGGTTAGGAATCACTGGTCTAAATTCAGGTTGCTTTATATGTATTTGGCAGAATTTGTAAGACCTTTCCACTTTTCGCTTACAATTTATTTAATTCGGATCAAACAGCGAGCAATTTCAATCCTGTCATTGTCAATAGAATATCAGCATATCAGCATCATCTCATTTGTATTACCAGATGGGGTGTGATATTTCACTGTAGGAAAACAGGATGAAACATGCAGCTCATTGTGCTGGCACCATTGCTTTTATTGCTTTTATTCAGCTTCAAAACTAGTATGCAGTGTGAGCAAAGCCTGACTCCCCTCAGGTAGGCTGCATATTTTGTTGAGATTACTTTTATCACAATAACACTTTGTTGAAACTGGATGTGTCGGCGGCGTGACAGCTTGCTGTGAGCCCAGCCCCGCATGCAGCCCATCAACAAAAGCCCATCACATTTGGTTTGATGTTCTTTGCCACATGCAGTCCAAATAAATGTGTGAGTGAATGGTTTTACTTCGGCTTCATTTCTTAGAAAATTGAAAGCCCCGTGGTTCGCCTTCACAGTGATGAGACACTATCTTTTCATGGCCATTTGAAATGTAATTTGGCGTCGGCACAACTTGTTAATGAGGTTATTGAAGAGCTGACAACTTCTTACTGAAGTTAATACGAACTGTGAAGGCTAAATGGGTGTGCTCGGTTACATCAGTGGACAGTGTGTGTGGGTGGCAAAGAGATGATGAATGCAGACTACCAACTGCGGCATCAAGGTGAATGTGGTGGTAAAAACCCCAGTCTGGTTTGCAGTATTGTCACATAGGCAATTGTCTAAGGCACCAAAATGTGGGGGGCACACAGAGTCGGTGGGAAATGTATATAATTAAACCATGTGGACACGATCGACTCCTCTCATGATGCAGACACATCTGAACATACTCACCTTATTCTGTTGCCACAATCAGCAGAATTTACCCTTCCAGATGTGATGATTTCACCAATGTCAGGTGAACATCCAAAAGAAAGATTATCTTGCATAAGAAAGAGACAATCCTTATAAGCCCAGACATTGCCAGGTCATGATTTTGTTGACTTTTTTTTAGTATCAACGATGATCCAGTGATTGCTGATACATCAGTGGTTAGTGAGAAAAGGAACCTGTTGTGTAGATTCTAAATTTTAAGAAATATAAACTCACAGTGATGCCACAGCTCTGGTAAATATAAATCCATTATTTACCCTCTTTTTTTGGTCTTTTTATACTGACAGGGAAAATATCTTGCTCTGTAGCTGCTAAACACACCACTTTGTTCACCAGCTACTCTTTCACTGTGTGTGCTGTGTGTTGTGTAGCAGGTAGAGCGCAGTGGGTTTTTTTACAGCTCTGTCACCAAAAACAGCTGCCCTCCTGTTGATGACGGGGAAATGAGTTGGCGTGGTGGAAGTCATTCACTTTGTATGTACGGTGGCTTGAAAGGAAGGCATGATTTCAACCACAGGCGTTGCAGGTGTTTCTCTCTTCTGTCTTTAGAATTCAGTAAATCTGAGCAATCATCTTCCATTACCAGATGGAGATTTTAAGCAGTATCACCTGGAAGCCAAAGTGAAGAGTATATTATTTTAAGACATAAATAGAGCAAATCAACAGACTTTCAGACTCAGAGTGCACCTGTATCCTCCTGCCCTCAGCCAGGAGAAGCTCATTGCAGTTGTTTATTAATGTGGCTGCCGCTAAGCTAAGCGCCGTGCAGGGTCAAGCAGCCAAACAAATTATAGACCTTATTCTGTATTCACTTCTATCCTCCGCCGCTCCTCTCACCGCTGTACCCTTTTCTCTATCATTGCTTTCAAACATTTCTCCCAGGCTCTTGGTCTTTAATTCCTCCCTCTATACATCTCTGATTTTTTTAGCTCAGTAACTCACACACTCACACCTCTTCTATCTCGACTAGACGCTAAGCTTCCATGTCGTGTCGGCAAAGAGACTTGAGATGGACAGAGAAAGAAATAGAGGATAAAAAAAAGGAAAAAGGGAGCAGAGAGAGATGTTTGCACTCTGTTCTGTGTTTTAAGCACGAAATATTTTGTGTGTGTGTGTGTGTGTGTGTGTAACAGCTGTCCTGTTGCCTCTGCATCATTGACGTCCAGTGTTTGGTCTGCAGGCAGGAAAGGCACATGGGCGTGCTGGGCTTTCACATACAGTTAAGGCTTGATTTGTGTGGTCCCCTTTCTCCTCCTTCTTTGTGTATGCGTATAATTTGTTTCCCACTTTTTTATATCCAAAAGAAAAACATGTCTCTGTCACGTGTGTGCATGCATCCTTCCCTGCATATCACTATCTCTGCATTTCTGTACATTTGAGGGAGATTTGTGGTATTTTTGTGCACTTGCGTGTGTTTGTGTGCATGTGTATTATTCATAGTTCCATTCCTTCCAAATGTTATGCTGGAACTGAAAGGCCCTGCATCAATTCATTCCACAGCTGGAGAAAATAAGATGCTCCACAATGTTAAATCCATGAATAGCCTGCAGCAGTGTTGTACTGTTTGGTTCCACATATAAGCTTTTGTAAGGTTAGCTGACATTAGCCTTGACATCTGCTTATGTTTTTTAAAGGAGCTGGTGAGGTTGCTCTCTATCATATAACCAATAGATATCTGTTTAAATAAGTAGTTATGGTAACGTTTTAGTCATTTCCAGCAAAAATATGTAGGAAATTCCATTAGAGTTATTTTTTTTATGTTATAACTGGACTTGCAGAGAGTGATATTTGAGTCCTTCTCCCTTTACTTTCTTCCTGAATGTGTGTTTACAGTGTTATTTATTTATTGCAGTTATTTGGCTGTTTTATTGTGGCATGATTTAATCCCATCCCTACATAAAAGCCTGCTGTGACTCCTGCTATGCCCTGCAGAAGTAGTGACTTTGCCGTGCTTGAGCTGATATTGCAGCACTTTATGTTCTTGCATGTGCCTGAGTAGTTCATATTGAGATTGTGTGCAACACAGCAGCAATTTTATGTGGCCAGTCTAAATTTAAAAAATGATTATGCAGCACATATCCTCATATTATAGGCTGCATAGGTAACGTGATGCATTAAATTTGCATCATGTGTGCAGGAATGGAATGTGGTTTTGCCTCAAACTACCAGCATTTGAAAGGTGGGAGGTTGTGATTTAGCTGGTGAATGGGTTGTATATGCAACCTGCATAGTGGAATATGATGTACAGGAACCATGTACTCCAGTAATGAAGTGCAACTCAAGTATATATGCAACCCACGTGCCATAGTGTGAAAACTGAGCCAGAGTGCGTCGTGCTGCTGGAGCCTCTGTGCTCTAATAATAGCTGCATATGGAGGATTTGTTAAACCCTGTAGATAAGTGCGGTTTCCTTGATATTTAGCCACTAATACAATGTAAGGGTCGACTGTGCTTAGATTTTCTGCATGAGAGACAGCGCGCTCCCAGGGCTGTGAGGGTGAGTCAGATCAAATGCGCCCTGGGGAGCATGGCGTGACATCCCGCTGACAAACATGCAATAATACGCAGCAGGCGGAGCAACTGGGGGGATCCGAGAAGTCATGAATGGCTGTAAAAGTGAATTAGTTGCTTATGTCACACACTTGCTTTTGATAAAACACCCTTAATCTGCTCAGCTATTCAGGCGTACTCGCAGTGTCACATTCTCCCAGTTTTGTCTCTTCTTGCCCTCTGTCTTTTAACTCCATCTGTCTCTTTTAAATTTGTTGAACTTTATTTGAGTTCAACAAACCAGCAGACACCCACATACAGCACTGAAGCACATTTTAGCAATGAAAAACAAAGCGACGGACCACTCAGCTCTGTCATTATAAAACTCTCTGGGAACCTTTGGCTTCCATCAGATTTCCGTTTTATTCACTCACACATAAACACACAAATACCTTGCACCATGTTAGAACAAGGTTAATGGAAAAGTTGCATTATGGTCCATGTTGCGGGAGCTGTCAGTCATCAGTCAGAGATAAGCTGTGGGTCTGAAGACGCACCTGACTGGATAGGGCTGCATGGAGAACAAACAGATGGCCAGAGATACAAGAGAGGGGATGACGCTGAATTATAAAGAGCCTGGGAGGAAGAACAGGAGAGATTAACCCATTTTAATCTGTTTATTTGTATTAAAGTGAAACACTCAGTTCAGTTTAGAAACATCCCTGTAATGTGGAGGCGTTGCTTGTCCTTTTGGTCTCACTGTGAATCAAAACCTCAGTATAGCTTTGTTCAGCTTTCACTGTGAAATATAAACGTATCATAAGTTGAAAATATTGCACTGGATTTCTTAGTCGGCAATTATAAGTTAACACCAGTGGTGGACAGAGAACTGAAAATCTGTACAGGTATAGTTACATTACTGAGATATTGCTCAATTATATGTCAAACAGGTATTCCACTCAAATGCTACTTAGAGTATTAGTTCATTTGTAACCACTGATGTGTTATCAAAAGCAATTAAAGTGGATTTTGTCTTTCCAAATCTTCTGTTCTGTTCTGTTCTGTTCTGTTCTGTTCGGTTCGGTTCGGTTCTGTTCTGTTCTGTTCTGTTCTGTTCGGTTCGGTTCGGTTCGGTTCGGTTCGGTTCGGTTCTGTCTGGTCATGGTCGCCTCTACAAACCTGTGCCTGCTGCTGCAGAGTTTGTGGTTTTTGTCCGAGTAATTTAATTAGTTGTTATTAGTTATTTCCACCTTGGGTAAACTAATCGGCTATTACAGGCTCTAAAAAGTTATTTTCTTTATCTTCTATTCCCTCCTAGTGTTGGTATCTAACACTATATAATGTTCTTCTACAGTATTTACTCTGGTCACTATTTATCAGGTCACTGTCCATCCTGACGAAGCAACCGATTTGCACAGGTTTACATGTTGTTTGTCATTTTTGTCGCTTATTTATCTATGAAGATTTAATATGATAAAGAAAACGCTTAATATTTAAAATGAGATATTAAGGGGCTTTAAGAACTCAACAAACTCGATCATTTCAGTCAAAGTCAAATTTGTGTAGTCAAAAATACCTCCATGCAGATTAAAGCTTAGATATTAGCGAACATACTTTCTACTTTTGTTACTTTTTCATGTAATAGTGCTTGAAGGTTCTCGTTACATTCTCCTACATGAGTTTGTATTCTAAAATGTATTCTACTTTTCTCCATTATAGAGAACAAATTCTAATCTAACTTGTGCTTTTTCCAAGTCCGATAATAATTACACACATGGTGCTGGGCAGCCACGTTGAAATTACATGTTACATATCACACCAAATATTTAGGATGGACCGCAGCTAAAAGTGTATTGATTTAAAATTCAATGTAAGCTCCCACTCTCCAGTTCTTCTATTTATTCCAGATAAACCAGAAATATTAATGGCATAATTTCCTCCCAGCAGGGGGTTGTTCTGAGGAAATTAACAAACAACAAATGTAGGATTTCATCATCGGGCTGTCGGCTGAATAATGACTGCACTGCTGGTTGGTAGATTACAATAACATACATTTTGACTCTGTACACAACATTTTATGGCCCATTATGAACTTGTGATCTGGATGATTATCCTTTTAACGCAGCTTGGGTTGGAGATGGGACTCCTGCTGTGTACAGTGTTTTCCAGTCCATTTGTTTCGGAGTGTGAATGGGTTTTATTGAGTGGTATGTACGCGCAGTCACACGTTAAGCGTGAAGAGAGTTCGGCCGTAAATTAACTCGCACTTTTTTTCCCCTGTCAGCTCAGTCAAGTAAATGGACTGACAGTCATCGTCTCCCCGCCTGTCTTTGTCAGAGAGACGTGTTACTGCAGGAGCCATTTCAGTGGCTGTGCAGACACCTGTTGAGATCACTGAAATATGGATATTGCTCTATGATTCGGACACAGATTAAAGGTTAGTGGGTGGACACCGCTGAATCATCTACAGTCTGCTCCTTTCTGAAGAGCACAGTGACCCTGAGCCACATGGAACAGATGGACGCAGGACGCCTGTGACCCGCACACACACACACACACACACACACACACACACACACACACACACACACACACACACACACACACACACATACACACACACTGCATTTTCTATCTTACATGCACATCCTCCACTTCATACAGACCCACAAGGCAGAATTACACATATTCACATCAACATGCACTTTCCTACTACCCATTGATTCTCACACACACACACACACACACACACACACACACACACACACACACACACACACACACACACACACACACACACACACACACACACACATACAGATTGAGAGTGTGCTAAACCCTGCTGTTTGCCAAATGGCCTGCTGGTGGGCAGGAAATGTCGAGCCCAGCGGTCTGTGACAGTAAAAGCTATGAGAGATGCCGACTGACCTTAACCTGCAGGGAAATGGACATCACTCAGACACACTCACACACTTTGCATTAAGTCTCGTCACACTGCCCGTACTCCAATTCATCCTCTGATCACATCCATACCAACACATGCACACCCGCCTCAGGAGTTGTTTGTGTGATTCTGTCCTTCTCTGACACACCTCTGCTTCCTCGTCTGTGTTACAAGCTGTTCTCTATGCCAAGGGCCCCATTAGCAGTGTCTGATTGGTTTGGCCCTTCCAGTTTCTTTTGTCTCACTGTCAGTGTTATTGGCCAGCTCTGGTGTACAGCATCTTCCTGTTTACAGCTAACATATCGCACAGTAACAAAAGGGGGAGGCAAGCTGCCAGGATAAAGGACCTCAGGGAGAGTGGCAAAAACACCCGAGGAGAGATCAGATATGTGAACCTGCTGTGTTCAATTCATCCAAACCCTCAGTCGAACAAAAGGCTGTCACATTCCTCGTACATGAAGGTACATCAACCCCTTCTTCTGCCGGGTTCAGAGCGTTGGATCAGTATGGGATTTGTGTTTGGAGCCAGGTGTGCTTAGAAGGAAGCATCCTGGCTTCTATTAGCAGCTTGTTGATGGTAACTGCTGACAGCGTACAAGCTAAGGGTTGACGATGGGGGGTCTGCTCACGGCGCTTCCATCAGCACTCACTGCTGTATGTCTGCTTTAGTCCCAGACTTTGTTACAGCAGACAAAAGATTGAGAAACTGTTTGTGTTTTTGTGAGATACAATAAATGGTGCTGACAATGCAAATGATGAGCCTTGTGCAGAAAAAAAGAGCACTCACTTTTACAACTTAAGGGTTTATAAAGAAGACTTTCCTAACCAGACAAAATGTCAAGACTCACATTTCCTCATGTTCTGCTGATAGTTGTAGTAAACTTAACTGAAATGCTTACATATTGGCCCTTTAAAGATTGGAGTATTTGCCACCAAAAGGATCCCGTGGCACAACAATTGTCACGTACGTGTACATATCTATATGTGTACAGAGGTGTTTAGGTGAACGCAGGATGAATGTTAGGCCTGCTTGCCTCCTTTTACATTATTTTACTGACTTTATAACATTGTGATCATTCATGTCTGTATATCTGTCAGGCCATTATTGATATAATGTGTATATCCGTGTTTATGTCTGCGTATAAACCTGGGTGTGATCCTTCCATCACAAGTCACATGTTGTTTTTCGGGGTTTGTATGCAATAGCTTCAAGTGGTAGTTTTTTCCTGCTGCTATCATACTCTACTCAGGAAACACAGATATAAGACGGTAAGCAGTTGTACAGTAATTCATTTGAGTAAAGAACAGCCCCTGAGCATCTGTTACCACATCTAAATGAATATGCAGTTCAAATTCAGTTTGCTTGTAAAACGCAATAAAATGTCGGCAGAACAGCTCTTAACTGTACAGGAGATGTGGCTGCTGGAGACCAGACTGCTTCTGATGCTCCGCTTCTGGAAATCCTTTCACTGAACAACGTGGTTGTGATGTGATTAAATTGTGAGGATGCAGAAACTCGTCCCGTTGATATTGAGGGTTGCTGTTGTTATTGTCTTCGACCCAGTTGCATCTCCTCATTTCTCGTCTTTATATGTCTCTAGGTTCAGCTTTAAATGTGACAAGGTACAAAGTGAACTCATTTACGTTAGAACACTACTTAAATTAAATTTTGCATCCATAGGAAAAACTAAACAGTCTGTTGAATAAAACAGGGTGAGGAGGATGAGTTCAGGAGTTCCACAGTGTGAGTAATGAAGCCGCTCTGTAGTCTAGCAGTACAGCAGTGGACACTTCTGTATCTTTTGCCAGACGGCAGCAGGCTGAATGATGGTGGCTGGGATGGGAGTTTCCTTTTAATATCCTTTGGGCTCTGTGCAGAAATCTCACTTCACTGATATCACCGATGCTCTGTATGTGGGTGCAAGTGATGGTCTGCTGGTTTTGATAACCTGCTGTAGAGCCTTCCTGTCCTGGGCCGGACATGAGCCGTGCCAGTTTCTGATGTTTCCAGTCAGGATGCTTTCTGTTACTCCTCTCTGAAAAGTTTACCAGAGCTTGGCTCTGGAATATAGCCTTTTGCAAATTATATATTCATACATAAACTGTATGCTCAGTGTGATTTAAATCATTGTCACATAATCCTTTTATGATGGAGGAATGTATTCTGCAACCCAATAAAGATGTGAGCAGTCATGCGGCACAGCCACAGCACAGTCGGGATCGTAAAAAGTGAGGAATCGATTCTCTGTATCAGTGATGACAAATCAAATCATCTTTTGTCCTTACCTGAGGGTTCGCAGTGGTTAACCTTAAAACCATCCCCAAAGAGGATACCTATCGATCTGCAGGGGATGAAGCATCTAATCTTCAGTAGTTACGGTGAAGCTCTCAGAGGTTTTGTCAATATTACGAAATGCGGAGAAACCAGGAGTTTTTCATTTTATCTGTGCCAGCAGCTGTCTGTATAGGCATACAGAAGGATAGGCGCCACGGACCACACCTCCTGTACTGGCCTTGGCTCTGTAGCCTTCCTGCTGACATATGGCGTCCAAACACGTTCCCTGTGTACGAACAGCTGAGCACATCTGACCACACCTCGGCTCTAAATGCATTTAGAGAGCTGCTGTTGTAGCTGCTCCTCTGGCATCGGTGCACTTTATTTGTTGAGCAGTTTTGGGGCTTTTGTGAGTGTGTGTGTGTGTGAGTGTGTGTGTGTGTGTGTGTGAATGAGAGAGAGAGAGAGAGAGAGAGAGAGAGAGAGAGAGAGAGAGAGAGCACATTAGGACCATGATGCCCATCCGTTCCTAAAGTTAGTAACTATGTGTAAACCTTATGGGCTTTGTGCGTCTGTCTGTGCGTACTGATGAGAGTGGCGGGACACTGCAACTCTGACAGATCTGGTTTTGTTTCAGGATCATTCTATGGCTGTGTGTGAGCATTCACTGACAATGACATACACACACACACCCTCTGGCAGACGAGAGTCAGTGTAAGCTTTGCCATTTGCCAGCCTGCGTCTGTGACTTTGTAGGGGATATTTGAAAGTTTAGGCGTTATCTGGACTAGAAACGTACATGGATAGAAAGACATCACCTGTTCAACGGCTCAGATTTTCATATGTGGCTGCATTTTTATTTATTCTTTGCTGCGGTGCTCGGATCATTATGCACACATGTCACACACACCCCCCACACACTGACGGCAGTAATCAGGCCACTCATCTTCCCCAGCCTTACCGGCTTTCCCGGCTTTCAAGGCGTGATATCAAACAGGGCCGCTCCGACAAGCCGAGGCTCCTGTAGCTCACACTGCGGTTCGCCTTAAATATCAATTGATTTTTTTTCTTCTGCTGCTTCGCTCATAAGGATTCTCCGGCAGAGGATAATATTTCTGAGCTGAGTCCAGAGAGCAATGTATCGCTTTCTCAGTCCGGGCGCCTTTACAATTACACCGGCCGGCAGCGTGCAATCCAATTCTTCACTTGGTTCTCCTCTGCTGAGGTGATTCCACCCTCCTCCTCCTCCTCCTCCTCCTCCTCCTCCTCCTCCTCCTCCTCCTCTTTCTCTTCCTCCTCCTCCCTGTCTGTCGGTTTTTGCATCTCACGCTCTTCCAGTTTCTTTTTCCTGCATGTTGACAGACTGGATGCATTTTCCCAGACCAAACTCCAGCCTCATCACCTCCCCCTCCTCCAGCTGTGTTCAGCTCTAAGCTGATTCTCGCCATGGTCGCGTTGTTGTTACCACCACATGACCTTTTGAACAGATCCAACTTTAAAAACGTACACAAGAGACATTTTCCTCTCCCACAGCCCGGATTGAAAATGACTTAGCATTTCTTTTATGTTTTTTCCCCGCTCCCAAAGTATTTGTGCTAAACCCCTGACACTTTGAAATACCGTCATCAAACTATGAATCTCTGAGCTGCATAGAGACCAACTTCCCGAGGACGATACAGAGCCTGAAGTCATTCGTCTGAGCAGGGGCATGAAAAGAAGGGATTATATATTTCATTCAAATAGTTTTTCCTCTTTTTTTGGTGGTGGATAAATTCCCTTGCTTGCTTTTCAACTATATGACAGACTTTGAATGTTTTATTCCTTTGTGATGTGATGCTCGCTCGGGGCTGCCTCCCTTGCGCTGCGCTTTGCCAGCCGACCCACTGGGAGGGATCTGACCTTGAAATAACGTTGCTGAGTCTCACTCAGTTCAGATGCCTTTTTTTCCAAGTATTTTGCACAATAACTTTGATTTGAATTATTAAGTATTAAGCCAGAGCAAAACAAAGAACTCTCATTAATTAGTCACCGTGTGGCTGTTGCAGGAGCAGGTAAACGTTTGTCTGGAGGACAACAACAGGACACTTGGCTCCAATATGACTGATACTGTGTGCGAGTGTGTGCGCGACCTTGAGCCTGTTATCTCCTCTTTGTCGACATCCACAGCAGCGCTGAGCATCAAGGCTATATGTCAACACTCACACGTCAACAGTCCTCCTTCAAGACACAAATACACATCACCCTTCCCACATACACTTTGTGCACTCTCCCTATCTCCCAATCCTCTTCATACTTACAAATGAACAATTCATTTTTTGCATCATGCATCCTACTTTGAAACACCAACAGCAGGCAATTAAAAGAATACCCCGTGTCACTTTATAAGAACCATCATTAGAAAACGTTATATTTATAATGAATTTAACTTAAGTTAGTTGTTACTTTACTGTTCTAAACCACTTATTAAAGGTCATGTTGATAACATTGTTACATAGTAATTCTTTTTTTTTTTGAATGAATGACACATCTATAGAGCTTGTGGAAAGGTATGGAATAAAAGTATCTATTTTCCTTCAAAACATTAGTGTTAATCATTTCAAAAAATCACTGTACAAAACAGCAGGTTCCAGCTTCTGTCAAGTTTTGAGAGCCCAGTCTAACAGCAGTGGTATCACGTGGTATCTGTGTTTCATCATCAGGAGTCTTAGTAGTTGCCAGTTTGCGGAAGTAACGTAATGATGGCTGAGCTCTGGTGTGCAGTAATCAAACACTCAGTGGAGCTGATGGGTTGAACAACAGTGAATGCAATGGAAGGGGGCGATGGATTGTCCCATTAAGTGTCTACATGTTGTAATGTATTACCTTTGAGCTATAAGTTTATTGCAAAGTTGCCACTAATGTTTTGAATACTTTGTAAATGCATAATAAATACTGTTGAGTTCACTAAAAAAAAAATTAAATGGTTATTGTAAAGTTTAAACTTTTGTTTATAAACTTGTTTAATGACGTTTCATAAAGCATTTCGTTGTTTGTTAATAGTGAAATAAGTATTAACACAAGTTTAATGCAGCCCACATGTATTAATGGTGGTTATAACAAAGTGTTACTGATTCTTCTTCTATAGCAAATTGTTCAGTCCTGTCTCACGCTAAACAGCTGCATAGACACGCCAACACATTAGGAGATAAAGTATGAGTGTGACGTCACCTCAACAGCAGGGGGCGATAATGACTCCAACAACGGATGAATGTAGTATAAAAGCCAGCAGGTCCGCACAAGGAGGAGGTCGGGGACGGTCTGATGTTTAGTATTCACTGACTTTTTCACCCAGGGGACAAAAGTTTGAGTCCGGTGTGAAGCCAATAGTTGGTAACGTCTGTATTCAGGAAGTTATGTTAAGTGAATACGTGATCTTTTCCTTAACCTAACCAATTAGTTAGTTATTTTAAAAATGTAACCATTTGTTGCTTGGTAATGCTTGCATGACCACGGAGGAGGCTGTGTTGTGTGCACAGGTAGGCGGGGCCAAACGCGACAGAGACTAGAGGGTCTATCACCCAGTTTACCCTGAAGCCGGGCTGAACTGTTGCACTTTAAATTGGGACGAAACCCTCAGTACTGTTCTTACATGTTCTCTAAATCGTAAGAAGGAAACTGAAAGACAAGAAAAACTAAAAATGCAATCATGGAAAAGAACAAATGAATTCCTGATGTGTTGAGTACACAACAGTAATCAGATGTGCTGATGCTTTGTCAGCTACCTGATCTGCAGACGCACAGTGTGTACATACATCGGCTGCTGGTTCAAATCCTTCTGTGCCTGTGTTTGACAGTACTGCTGCCGAAGGTGATTCAGAAATGTCTGAGATTTGACTCTGTGTGAAATGTTTTTCTGTTTGTCGACGACTTGCCTCTGACCTTTGAGACCGAGAGAGTGAGAGGAATGATGATAGGCAGCCAGAGAGTCACGTTATGTAGTAGAAGACAAAAAGGAGATAAATGTGGAAGGAAAGATGGTACAGAATAAAACAAAGAAAGATATGGAAGGGCTGAAAGAAGGAAGTAAAGAAAAGTATCAAGACAAGGAAGGACAGCAGCACAGAGGATGGAGGGGACACAAGGTGAAAAAGGACAAAGAAAGAAAAAAAGCCAGGGTTAAAGATGGAGAGATGGAAAGGAAGGAAGGACAGAAGGAAGAAAAAGGAGGGGAAGAGAGAAGAAAATAGGTATGTGTGAACCACAGACATATCGGAGGAGAGAGGGAACAAGAATGCAGGAAGGAAATAAAAAGAAAAATGAAGGAAATATGGAAGAAAAGAAGGAAGTAAAAGAGAAAACATTTGTGGGATGAAGGGGTTGAAAGACTGAGAGAAGGAAAGAAGAATGACAGTATGATAGACAGAGGGAAGGATGGAATGATGCTTCACAGAAGGAACTAAACTTGAGAAAGGACAAAGAAATGAAAAGTTAGGACAGAAGGAAGGAAGGACAGATGTGGCAGAAGTGAAAGAGTGAAAGAAAAAAGGGGACAGAAAGAAAGATCTCAGACACACTGCTCGTCTTGTGTCACAACTCAGTGCTTTTAATTTTGGGGGAAAAGTAAAATGAAGCGGAGCTGAAATTCATTTCTGTTCCACGGGGACTCACAGCAGCGTTCTGTGGCAAATGGCTTTTCACTTTGTCAAATTTTGCGTGTCCGTATCTCTGAGGGTTGGGATGCAGCAGCCGGGCCAGCTGCAGGCCACTGCCGGACCATCCTGCAGCTGGAAGCTCTTTGTTAATAGCGTGTCCCGATTCGTCCCGTCTCAGGACCTCTCTCCTCGCCTTTATCCACCCTTTTGTCTGTGTGGATTGTGATTTCTTGCCTTTTGTGCCAGGACAGAGGCCACATGGTGCCTTTTTGCTGGAATCCTTTTTCTTTTTCAAACTTGAACTTTTTCCCATAATATATTATCCCAGATGTCAAGTAGCAGTGAGCCTGCAGCCAGCTGAAAGAAGCTGACTTACTGTATATAATACAAAGCACAGCCTTGGAGTTTACTAGAACAGCAAAGGTAACAGCATCCGTTTTCTCTTTCCGCCTCCTTCTTTCCAGGAGTGTGTGTCTCTATTCTCTCACAGTGCAGAGATGAAGAGTCAACGAGCTATTTCTTCTAATTTGTTTGGATTTCGTGACAGATGTGTGCCATCTCTATTTATTAATGTTCCCCTTTCATTAGTCATTCTTTGTGTTTGCTCGTGCACACTTAGGTAAACAGCAGTGTTTGTTCTGCCTGTCACAGAGAAGTGCCTGAGGTTGGCACACACGCAGCGGAAACAGACAGTGTTATTAGACCAGAGACAAGACAAATAAGATCACAGCTCTCTGCCTCCATCTCTGCCCTCCGCCAGTCTCTGCATCTGCTTTGTAGCTCTGCATTATTACCTTAAGCAGCTGCCTGACTCCTTCACATAGTGTCCTTGTATTTGAGACACAGCTTGCATCGGTGGTCAAGGTGAGCAGGACAAGAGAGCTGACCTGAGGACAGCAGCACTCATTTGTGATGTCCAAGCTCAGGTGCAGTGACAGAGACAGATGGCGTAAGACAATGGCCAAAAAGCGACCATCTGAAGCAAAGTAGACTGTAACTGAGAAACTCCTTAACCAGCCACTAAGACAATTACATTAGAACTAACTGATCTGAACTAACTAGCTAAAGCTAAATAATCAATTGGATTGAAACCTGAGCTTCATCAACACTCTTCTTCCACATCCTCATACCTTAGAGACTGAACAGGTCAATTGCCAATGACTCAGAGATCACACAGTATGTGACTGTTCCCATAATGACATACAGTGTGTTACCATTGGACAGCACCTACAGCTGGTGTGCCAGACCATCGTCACTGTTGATAAGGTTGGAGTTTTCCTCTGGCAGCAAACTTTGTTGGATCAAGGAAAAACAGGATGTTGAAGATAAAACTCTGACATATGACTCTTCACCACTTGTCTAGTTCATTGTTTGTTCATGTTTTTGATAAAAGAGAAGCTTTATTATCTAAAAAAAAAAAGAAAAAACTGGCCCAGATTGGTTTTTGAAAAAGCTCAGTGTAGGTCTGTGACTGCAGAAGTGCTGAGTTGTTGTTTTCCAGGTGTAGATAAATGTCCCGTGCTGCTGCAGCCCTGTGTGTTGGCCTTCAGGCTCAGACTAATGTCAGTCCTGTTTGTGACTAAAGTGAAATAGTTCATCATTTTGTTAGTGACTGTTGATTGGACCCCTTTACACAGTGCACAGTGCTGTGATTCATGCTCTCAGCAAAATGATTTCAAAATATAGCTGATTAGACCAGACCGAAGTCTGCAGGATTTTCCATAAGGGAACCAGACAGGAACCAGTGAACCTTTCTGAATTTGGATTTGCTGCGTTTCTGTTGTTTTCATTTCCATATTCAAAGTTCTGCTCAGCTCTCACCACCTGCCAGTTCCAGCTCTAACCACACACTTCACTGATGGCCTACTACATCTGTTTTTCAAACACTCCTCCTACGAGGGGTCTCAAGTTAATATTAAATAGTGCATTGCATTGTTTTAGCTTTGTTCTGCTCAATTCATGAATAAATGGATCTTATTTCCATATCAATTCAAAGTCTGAGGCAAAACTCAGCGGTACTCAATGATTTAATTAATGATTGGAGCAGTTGTAGAGGTTGGTAGCAGGGTGCCTGCATCGGTAATAAGATGTTTGTCTGCCTCACCCTGAACCTCAGGCTAACAGAGCCCTACCCCTGCTTGGTGTCTGCTCCTGCCCACATCCTCTTGTGTTGAGTGTTATGGTATTTAATGTTCTGGCCTGATGAGCTGGATTTCCCTCTTAAGAACACATCTTTGGTATTGTGTGTTATGCATTTGTAAGAATAGTTCAATAACAAGTTGGAAGCTGAAACATACTGTGCTATACGACCCACAGTTTCTACATGTCCTACTGATTTATTAAAAGACTTAGTTCATATGCCTACGCAGTTTGCAGAGCAACTCCACAATTCATTTGGAGTCATGCTCATGTCCACCAAGCCCCCAGGACATACTGCAGCCTTTGAGCCCAATAGTGGTCAAACTGCAAAAATGACGTCTTCACAAGATGCACACTGGCCCACAAAGGCTTTTCCCCATGGACTTAAATGATGAAAGAAGCAGCTGTAAGTTTGAGCCTCACGGCCCCTGAGAAATGACTTGTCTCACTGTCAGAATTTGAACAATTCAGTCCACAAACATTTGAAACATCTAGAAGAGCAACACTATTAATCTGTTTTATCTCCATCCTCATTTTAGTTGAAAGGCTTGGGCAGCAGAGGTCTCCGGTGCACATGCCCTGCTGAGCTGTGGCTCACAGAACATGTGCAGTGTGCATTTATCAGATAATGCAGGAAGTTCTTTTGGATCACGCACCACTGAGCAACATTCATAGGAATGTGATGCAGTGTAGCTGTCATTGACTTTGAATTAGATCTTAAGTTTTAAGTGGAACAATATTTTTTAAGTTATTGACCTATCAGAAGAAGTCTTTGAGGACCAACTATACAAACCACTTCTACAAACTCTACCTTGGAATATGTTTCCCAGGCTCCTATGTGATAGGCCGCAGCAGTGGTGTTGGTTTTATGTTTTTTCTGCCCAGTATATGCCCTTTAGCTGTTAGCAACTGAATCCCCACTGTTTACCCGACAGCAGAGTCCCCTCCTGGAAACTACTGTACAGTGTTCGATATCATCAATCTTGCTGAGTGCATTCCAGGAGTTATTTCATGTTGAGGTGATGCAATCTGTTTCTGTGGCTTACTCAACACTGCCTCGTCTTTTTCTACTGCAGTTCGTAATTTCCTGTGGAATTCGCCAGGAGAAACTGATTGATCTTGTAGCATTTAAAGGTTTAATGCGTGGGTGGAGACGGCGTAGTGAGAGCAAGTGAGCAGGAAAAGTTGTACTCATGCATGCCGCCTCTCAGGGTGAAGCCAGGGTTGAAACGGCATGTCTGTTTTCATCAAATCTGCCTCACTATTTAGACAGTTCAATACATTTTATTATTTAACTCTTCGATAAAGTTTTACAACTTTACTTATGTGTGTTCAATTCATTTATACAGTAAGTCTGAAAAGCAGTTCCAGGTAGTACAACTCAAGTCTTTAAACTGGCCAGTGATTTGCTAAAATCAGACCAGTGGCTGCACCATCGGGTACATCCAGGGTCCAATATGATTTGTTAACTTCCTTTTTAGCAGTCTGCAGCAGCGCTGCATTGATGGAAAGACTCATCTCTCCCTTTCAGCTTCGAGACGGACAATTTCGGTCACGCTACATTGACGTTTTTTCGGGTTGTTTAAAGGCACATTTGAAGACTCATCTCATTGTCCTCTCTGCGGTTGCACAGTCGTGTCGCTGAGGTTTGATTGCAGTGCACGGCGGAGGGAATGACAGTGAGAGGGAGTACATTTTTCCTGTGTCTCCATTATGCATTTCCATATCTTCTCCTCTGCCAAATGAGTCCTTTGTCTGCTGAGAGACCAGTGCTAATGAGAGAGTTGCATTGCAGCATTTTAGAAGCCAATGCTCCCCCATTCATCAGGAGAGATTTGTGTTCTGTATTTTTTTTCTACTCAGCTGCCCTCCATCTCTGCGTTAGCTCTCTACTCTCTGATTTATGGTAACGAGGTTGTTGGCTAAAACCAGCTCTTATCGACTGAACAAAATGGCTCCCAGCTCTGTGTGTGTGTGTGTGTGTGTGTGTGTGTGTGTGTATTTGTGTGTCTCAATCCGTGTTCTGCGACTGACTCTGAATCTGAGCATCTGTGCATGCCGGTGTCGGTGCTTTTGTGCCTTCATGTGCAAGAGTGTTGCCCTATTCTGTGTGTGTACATGCATGTATCTGTGTGTGTGTGTGTGTGTGTGTGTGTGTGTGTGTGTGTGTGTGTGTGTTTGTGCGCATCCCCACAATGAGAACAAGATGAAAGGCTGCTACTCCTGTGACTCACAAGCTGCTGCCTGCTTCCTAAATGGCCGTGGAAAGACCGTCAGTCAGCGCGCTGGAGATGATCATCTCTGCTTGCAATTCACTTGCGCACACAGAAAAATTACACATATGAACTGTACTTATGCGAGTAATGAATGAGAAGATAAAAGGCACTGAAGGACACATACAGGGAGACGTTTTCATGTGCATAAATACAACAATACACTCAACTCTTGGATAGGAAAGACAAACAGAAAAAGAGAGAACTGCTACCTTGTTAACACTCATGAGCCTATTGTGAATGCAAGTGGTAGGAACACAACACATAAATATGAATCTTGTCAAAGAAATATTGTCACACACACTTAAACTGACTGGCATCGACAGGCACATGAATATAAGTGAAAGTATGAAATAAAAGTTTCCTCTTTGCTAGACATAATTGATTGCAGGTATTTTCCTTTTTCCTCTGTTCCAAAAACACAGTACCGGCTTTTCTGAGTGAAAATATAAAATTCAAGTTGTCTCTTTCCAATATATTTGCTTCATTTGCATTTGATCCATTCTGTGTGATGTATTCAGGTGCTCCACTACATGACAAACGACTGTGATGTTTCTTGTCTGTGATTTTACCTGATTGTCCACGAGCCCAGAGGGTCTGAGATTACTGCAGAGAAAAAACCTCTGAGATGACTTTTTGTTCCCTTTTTTCTCCCTGTCTTTCATGTTGTCTCTCACCTCACACTGACACTGCAGGCAGCATGAGCGATATGTTGCTCTATTGTTGACAGTTGCTACTGTCTGTATGTAGTAGTGCTAGTGTAAGTGTTGCCTTGATGGTCTACAAGGGCCTCATGAAAGCAGTGCTGCTTTTTATTGCTTTGGTTCATCTTCCCTCATGTTGTCTCATTGTGAGGCAAGTATGGCTTGCTGGAAAGCATTCTTTATGTAGTATACAGTTCATGAATAAATGTTTTCATCCTTATCAAAATGGATCATTTACTTGTACTTGTGTTACTTGAGTACATTTCTCGCCAGGAAATCACCTTTGATCCATAAGTACATTTAATATCAGAGACTCGGATAGTTTTCCTCAAGTACTATTTATATGGCTGACTTCTACTTTTGAAAAAGTAATGTGAGACATTATGTTATTTACTCAAATAAGTTGGGAAATTTAAACCCATAACCTAAAATCAAATCACCAACAAGAACATTTGGCTATGACATGCTTGATTTTAAATTTGTGTAAAGGACGTTAATATATGAATTGCTGACATCAACTCTACAAAACTTTAACCAAGACGATGCTCGGACAGGTTGGAAACTGAATTGGCTGTCGATGTCTGATCGTATGGACGCCCATGCCATATTATCAGGCAGCAATTAATGATTTTGTCATTCCTGATTATTCATCAGCTTATTCTTTCAGTCGTGTGGTCTGCAAAAATGAATGCCAAACATTGACCCTAATTTACCATAGCCCAATGACTTAGATTTTTAACCATGTGTCTGACCAGTTATATCACTTATGATGTTACAGTGAAGCAGAGAAAATCTTTCATCTTTCTAATTTCCCAGCTACTTCCTGGGACTATCTGGGAAATTCCAAGCAGTCCCGCATCTCTCATCATCAACCTTTGTTGGCTATTCAGAGATTAACTTCCATTTAAATTGTATGAGAGCACAGGTAGCACCAAGAGAGACTATATTGTCATTTTATGAGAGAGTGAGCTGAATTCTGATTAAAACCACTGTCTGACTCCTCTGCTTCACACAGACACACACACACACACACACACACACACACACACACACACACACACACACACGTACATTCAAATCATTTTGTTATAGTGGCACGATTGTTGAATGAACAGCAGTACCAGGCAAGGATAAAAATCTAGACTGTAAAACATCTACTTAATGAAAGTGAACATACCAAACATTAATCATATTAAACACCCTGAGTTAACTAAGTGATTTGTGCAGACTGGATTGAGAGAAAACAGAAGGAGCACTTGGATCTAAACATCTGTGAGATGTTTGATAGGTTTGCATTATTTACAGTGGACTTTTACACTGCTGCCAAGAGGAATGTTTTGGAATGTCAAGAAAGAAAACACACACACACAACTGTAGTATAACTGATGCAACATATGCAGAGATTTGATTTACAATGTATTTTCCGTCTCTTCACAGGGTCCCATCGAGAATGATGTTGTGATTCACGTGGCCCTGATAGCAGAAAGCCAGAGGTAATGAGTGTGTGTGTGTGTGTGTGTGTGTGTGTGTGTGTGTGTGTGTGTGTGTGTGTGTGTGTGTGTGTGTGTGTGTGTGTGTGTGTGTGTGTGTGTGTGTGTGTGTGTGTGTGTGTGTGTGTGTGTGTGTGCGCGCGTACCTGTCTCTTAATGTCTTTCAGGCCATAAAGCGAGGCTATTTTTTCCACTCCTCTCTCCTGTTCAGCTTTCAGTGCAGTAATTGTGGTGAGCTCATAAAGCCGGAGCTCTGCCTGACCTCTGCCATCATCTGTCACTCTTCTCATTGTGTGCGTGGGTTTGTGTGATTACGTGTTTGTGCGCAGGTTTAGTTACATGTGTAACAGTGTGGTTGTATGTGTGTCAAACAGGGTCAAATGACACTTTGAAGCTTGTTAACCTGTAGCTTCAATTATTGCTGCTGGTGATTCTCCATCAGGACTTTTGCTTTTATCTATCTCACTGCAGTCCACTTATGATGCTCTATGATATACAGTATGGTTCAATAACAGCTATAGATTCATGATAGATACAGATTTACAATCGACACGATTTATATAACTGTTAGATTGAAAGGATTTTCAGGCCAGAAGTCTTATTACCGTTCTATTGACAAAGCTATAGCATTAAGAACTCTAGACTCAAAGCTGCTGGTTTACAAGGTAAAGGTGTAGATAGAAAGGTCAACAGTGGGTGTAGAGTCACAGCACAGTTTAAGGGGAAATTCCAGCTTTTCTAAGCATATAGTCAAATACAAATTAATTACATCATTTTGCAACACATCCTAATACCTAAATGACTGAATAAGTTGACTTCCACTGACTCCCAAAATGTAGCGAACACTGCAGCGTACCAGTGACAGGCAGAGGACCAGTGCATTGTACGGCCATCTTTTAACCGAGGAGGAGGCCTGCAACATTACTTATCTCCCACCTACAATACAGTACTGAGTTCCCTCCACAGGCAGCGTCACAACCATTCATACCTGGGCTCACCTGGCCTTAGCAACCCACATTAATGCTGGTTAGGTCAATGACCCACAAGTGACCCCAGCTCAGTGCTCACACATGTTTTTTTTAACTCCCACACAGTTTAAACGCCTGCAACTCCCCTCCAGTTAGTTAGAACTGAGGAAGCCTCGTAAATGAGAGGTGAAGTGTCTTCAAGAAACTGAATGACATCCAGTTACCTACGATACAGCACTTACCCTGACCTGGATGACTGAGAACCTTTATTTACATCTTTATACTGCATCACTGTACCTTATCTGACTTCTAAATGTGGGCGTATTAAGCCGCTTTCACAGTCGACCTTTACGGATGTTCTTCGGTTGAGGATGGGCTGTATTTCTGTGTGTGACTGATATGATGAGGACGAACTATATGTTAGTAAACTTAACATTGTACCTTTGTGTTTGTGTGCAGACTGCAGGTGTTTTTGAACACTTACGGCATTCAGACCCAGACACCCCAGCAGGTGGAGCCCATTCAGATCTGGCCTCAGAAGGAGCTGGTTAAGGTAAGACACATACACACTGGTCATGCATTGGTCGGTAGGCACCAAGGTAACAAGCTGTTTACTGGGCCCCACCGCCCTTCGGTCATTGGGCCTCTGTCTGTCTGTGTGCACTCCAACACTGACACAGGGAGCCTTTAGATTAAATGATCACAATGTTTATGAAATAATTAAGTTTCTTTTAATATCCATGTGATCCTGCCATGAAGCACTGAACCAAATTTCATTGTACCAAATGAGAAAAAATGAAATATCAGACTGTTATTTTATTTCTAACATCACAGCATTTTGACACTATGCCATAGAAATATACTTATGCAGCTTTTCCACCTAAATCAGCAGGTCTACTTAGGATTTTTAAACACATGTTAAACTGATAAAAATCACGTATTGACACCATTTCCACTTCCTGCAGGCAAGGCAGCCCATCTGTGATTTCAAGCACTAAGTTTTATGTCCCTTTCACATCCCAAATGGACAACATCTTTTGAGCATCAAAGCCCCAGTGAAATGACTTATTTCACTCTCCCAATTTGAACCATTTGGCCCAGTAACATTTGTAAAGTCGAATAGAGCTGCATCATTAAATTGTTTTATCCCCATTCAGTTTAGTCTCTACTAGTCTACTACAGATGCAAGGCTATAGATGTTACTTTCACAAAGATAAAAAGATGAGATTTGTGCTTTGTTATTCAGTATTATAACAGTATTTCACCTTTATAGGAAAGGAAGATTGAGGCTTACAATGAGTTTGGCAGAAGCGCATGAACGGGCCACTAACCTTACCCTGAACTCTGATATGGCAGTTAGGTTATCATCTGTGATCGGTGTAACACCAGCTCTCATGCAGCGGATGTGCCAGTCCTGACCTGAGCTTTTTGTAACGTAACCTGTATATAATAATGAAGGTAGCTCAAGACTGACTATTGGCATTGTTAAAAAAATGCAGTATTACACTTAAATTGAAAACTACAAAGTAGTTAAGTTATGTTAATGTTTTTTGATAAGACTACAGCACAGAGACGCACATTTTATTCCATTCCGTATAGTTTTGCCTTTGTGTTTTTGGAAAGGAAAAAAGACATTATCCCCTAAATATATTACATGTATACAGCACTCTTATTACAGCCCCATGCACACCACTTCAGCATGGGGAGAAATGTCTGTGCCTAATTAGAGTTGCTGAGCTAGAAGTGGACAGTCACTGTTCGAGGGAGGGGGTTTTGCCAGCGTTCATTTGAAACCTCTCTGATTACATTTCGGTAGTTACTGTACCTATCAATATTCCAGCTGGGCTTGAGCTTGGTTCAGTCAGTCCATCTGCTTGTCAGTCCACCATTTCCTGCTCTTAAGATGTTCCTCCCTGTCTCATCAATCACAGCATGGCTGCTGATTGGTTGACATGATTGATCAGTCGAACCGTGATCGTTCAAATTGATTGATCGGTATAATGGAAGAGCTGTCACGGTGTCATGGAGCTCAGCAGCTTCAAAATGTGTCCCCAAATGGTTACAATTAGGCAGTTCTGTCAGAAATGACAGGAATACCAAATTCTGTCTGTGATATTCAGAATGGCTCATTTGAATCACTTCCATCATCGCCTTAACAACTGTTCCACTTCATTTGCATTTGAATACTTGGGGGTCAAAACAAGTGTTGCTGGGATCGAGGAGATTCTGAAGAGCATATGAAGGAGCTGTAAGCTGCAATTGGATGAAAGCCGAGTAACTTTAAATACTGTGATAAATTCAAAGAAAAAGCTATTGTTTTAGATCTGTGAAAACACATGATGGTTTTTGAAAGAGTCCAAAAGACAGTGGCACTATGATACTTACTCACCTGTGAAAGATAAGCAAAAATAATGCACTCCAGCTTTATTCTCCCATCTACTGTTTACTCTTTTCCAAGCCACCCTGTCTAGACATTCTTTTGTCCAACAAGCATTTCTTACCCTCTGTGTTTTCTCTTTGTTGCCTATCAGTAACTTTAAGCTATAATTGTTTCTCCAGTTCACCTTTTTCACTTTCTTATGTAAAATACATGGCCATCACAGGTGTTCAGTGACAACTTATTGAGATAAAATGGTTACATCTCTGTCTCTGTTTATGAGGGATAGTAAAGCAGTCATGCTATACTCTCAAACACAGCATCATTTTGTAGCAGTCCAATTGCACCATTAACTGAAATTCACTGTCAGACACCTCAGAATTTTAAAATCCTTGATGTGGCTTACTGCTCATTCTGTTTATTATTCATATCTTGGGCTCTCAACAAAAGGGAAGGAACTGAAAATAATTTTATGAATTCTATATCCACCAGAAATCTCCTCATGAAAACCAAGTCATTTCAATTCCCTTATCAGATTCCTTCAGGTTCAACTTTAAGCAACTAAAGTCATGATTGATCTAGTATTTATGAACTGAAATATTGCTCATCAAAATCTTCAACTTTTCATTTCTTTCATTTCAACTTTTCTTTCTTTATGCTCAGGTTAGGTTTAGGCACAAAAAACACGTGGTTAGGGTCAAGAAAAGATCAGATTCTGGCTCAAAACATCTGTTCTGGTTTTCAGAAACACGGCTGGAGATGAATAAATGATTTTGTGGCCACGAACACAGCTAGTTACAATTGTTGCAAGGACTTAAAAATATCAAGTACTGTCTCATGTACAAATGTTGAAACATAGTCTTGAACTGTGCTCAGTGGCTTGTCAGCCTTATCACCTGTAACTCCACCCCCTTCCCTTCACCTACTGATATGGAAGTTGGGTCATGAACATGTAACATGAATGTGATGTGACACGTTTTGTACAAATGTCAATATAATATGTAGACTGTGACTTGTACAAATATGAACAAACTGATGGTTCCCAAACGCGTTATCTGCCAAAACTAAAGCTGGCACTAGAGCAGATAAAACATGTGACTAATACTTAAACAATTTGGAACTGGATCCAAAATGGAGCCATCCATTGAAGCACAGCCCCCCATAAGGAAGCTAACAGGGGTAATAAAAGTTGATTTTACCTTATACTGCCCCTCTTTTGTGGTTTTGTGGTAAATATTGCAATAAGACTGGGGATCTTTCTTATTTGATTACTTCATTATTAACTGCTGAGCTACACTGTCGGTATCAGGTGAAGGGGGACTTTGCTTCTTTTATCTACAGCAGATGACACCAATTGTACTGTCATATCTGTGACACCAACCAATACCTGCCTCCCGACTTCTGTTTCACTCCCATCGTATCAGTCAGTCAACCCGTGGTCCGTCCTCTAGGCGCTGTCCCTTATCTGCATGTGTATTGTTTGAAGTCTGTTTGAAGTGCTGTTTTCCCCGTCCTGAGTCTCTCCTCTGTCACATCCGTCACTCAATCCCTGGTCTCCTCCCCAGCCTCCGTCTCTTACCTGCCATGTTTGTTATGTGGCATCTATTCTTCTCGCAACCTTCTATAAACAAACCATTTCTCCTACCGTGTCATCTCTCTGGGCTTTGTACTTTCCTCTTGGCCTTTCTACCTTCTGTCCATCTCCTGCTGTATCCGTCACATCCATTTCTCTCACCTCCGTCTCCCCTCTGGGCCTACACCCTGCCCCTCCCTCATTGTGTCTGTTACACCAAACAACTCTCCCCTCCAGGTCTATCATCTGCCTCTGAACTGTCATACCTGTTACTTTTTCCTTCTATCCCCTCTGCCTCTTTCTGCTGCGTGGTGCTCAGCCTCTCAAATGGATATGCAATTCTGAGTCAGAGCGAGCGCCGTGCGGAATATTAAATCCGGAGCCCCAGCCAGACGTTTCTTCCTCGACAGAATCTGTTTATCTCGGAGTCACCACCATCTCGGATGCCGCGGGCTGCATTTGCTCACCTCACTTCGTCCCTCGCAGCCATTTGATCGTGTTGACAACAGCTGCCTGATGATGGGAGAGTGGCAATTACATTTTGCAATGTGTTATCCCCACCCGTACACCCCAAAGCTTTTCCCCTCGCAAATACAGCTTTCCCCAAAAATAGCCTTCCTTTCAGCGGCCTCTCTCTCAGTTTCATATCTGATATTAAACGTGGACGACATTTTGATGTTGAGACTCTCGTTGACTTCTCTTGTGGGAGTTACAAGAGGTACCAACAGTTATCTAAATGAGGTCTGAAAGAGATAATCTGCAGGGAGAGTGTAGATCTGTAGGACTTTAAAACAACCTCATGTAACTTTGTTTATCTCAAATAACAGCTTCAAAATCGTGTTGATAGGACAGTGTCTTGTAATAGGGTGAATGTTCTCTCTGCCTCAGCCACTCCGGCCTCCATCACTTGTGTCTGCACTTCGTCGCGTCAGTGAGAGGGTTAGTTTGTAACACATTACATTGTTATGTCATCATGAGTTTTGTTTGTAGTCAGCACCTACATTACATCTGATGAATACTGGGGATTTGTATTTATGACAGTGATGTTGCACCAAATTTCACAAAATGCCAACTTCTACATTATGAAATAAATTATGGTTAACCTCAATTACATTTTAGTCACCAGCTCAGCAGTTAAGGAACTGTAGGTCAGCAAAGGCCTACGTGACTGCAGTTTTCTGAAGGTGAACACAGAAAGTGGTCTGATCATCACAGTTGTGGGGTGTTTTGCTACAGTTAGCTGAGATCATTTCTGTAAAACTAAAGTTTCTTTTGTATGTATGTGTGTTACCCATAAGATCATCTGCATCTCTAAAATCCCTCTAAGAGAAGTTGAGTAAAATGTTGTCATGTCCAGCAGTCTTAAATGGACACGAACATGATCACAGTTTTTATTGGTTGCTGTGATAATGTTCTTCTCTTCATACTGGCTGTTAAGCAGTCCCTTTCTAATGTGAGTACAATGATGAGGGTCAAAATTTTCCATCCTTGTGGTATAAAGATGCATTTACAAATTTAGCAGCAGCTGAAAGCAGGCAGAGTTAAATCAGATAAGTATCTTAATCGCTTTGATGCAAAATTCTTTTTTGTATTAATGTCCCTCCACCACAGCTCAGCATGGAAACGCTGTCTGAGGATGTTTTGTACTAAAAAGATTTTAGCACAAAGATTTTAGAAGTCATGCCAGTAGGGGATTACTTCACAAGAAGAACAATATCTCTAACCAACAACTCGTTCAATGTGCTGTACATGTGAGGATTTCAGTATATTCTTGAGTAAAACATTAACAAAAGCTCCCAAACCCTTTAAAGACATTTTATGGGGCAAACCAGTGGTTACAGAAACTTTTTTGCAACCAGAAAGTTTAATCCTAAACTCAATAGGCCCACACAGTATCATATTTAGCTGTTTGGCAACATGCTGAGCTCCTGCCTGCAAGCTTACTTTAAGTCCCTCTGGGTGACAGCACCTGCTGTACAGGTAAATCTGTTATGCACTTTTTTTATTCCAGCATTTATATTTACACTTTTAGGGCAGTAGCAGCTAGAAAAATGTGCAGGAACCCTCTCCTGCCCGAGCGCCTATGAAACTGAGAAATGTCCCAATAGTAAATTAAAAGTTTAGCGACCGTTTGTCAGTAAATAGTACATTCTAACAACTTGTAGCCTCTGCAGAAGTGTAAAATACAGCTTTTTATGATCCCACCTGTCAGGCTTCCTGCTTGTGCTGCGGTCAGTGGAAATGTGAGGGAATGAAAGGATGCTTTGATAGGCTGCCTGCCTGTTGTCGTTCTTCATTGGTATTCTGCACACAGGAAGTGTTGGGTGCAGAGGTTTCTTCAGCCTCCCATGGCTTTTTCTCCTCCAGGTCTCATCCTCGCCTATTGGGCCAGCGATTTGCAACGCCACGTAATCCTCCATTAACATTTCTCGCCTTTTATATAAAGACTGTTTCCTTTCTTCTTTTAGTGTATTTGTTTTAATTGGTCCGACCAGTGCATCTTCCTGTTGTGCTCAGCTCAGCCTTCTTGAACCGGTGTGGGAGTGCACTGGAGTGGCAGAGCACCACCTTTTGGTTGATGTTGAGAATTGCAGATGGTTTGAGCTGGAAGAATGCGGCACGGAGGGCTTGATAGGCAGATTTCCTGCGGTTCTGCTTGAGTGTGTGGGTGTACTGATGCCGTTTCATGATAGGACAGATTGGGAGGTATTTAAATTTAGAATTTATGGGCTGTCACAAACGGAATAAGCACCCTGGTTTCACACTAAACCAGACACATTAAAAAATGTAATTCACACATGTAACAGAGCAAACGCTTCATCTCTCTCTCTCTCACTAACACACACACAGCATGTAAGTGTGTCGTAGCGAACAGAGCAGAGAAATCGATGTCCATCTTCATTCTCTTTGCATCTCAGAATTAATGCATTTTAACAGCAGGCGACACAGCGGTAAGAAGCTTTTATCTGAAGCATTGAAGTTCTGCTCAGGGAAGTGATGGGCTGCAGCTCTTCAGTTATGAATGTGTTTCAGATGTGACTGAGGGAGGAGGCCGTGACCTTTCCCTCCGCTTTGTTTTGACAAGCTGGGGAGCCCTTTGATGTAACTGCTGGGTAATCACAGCAGCACCTGCAGAAACAAAGATTTCTGTTTATCTGTCTTGCTCTTTATACCTGGATAACGGTGCACCAGTATCTCTAATGCCACAATTAGTGCAAAGGACCTCAAGTAAAGCCATGTGGTTGGCTTGAGCTTGAGTTAGAGTTTGAGATGCATCAGCTTCAAAAATCTACCTGAACCTCCAGGGGATTAAACTTTCTTCCACCTTGACTGACACCACAGAATTACAGTCCACCAATTATGTTTGAAACTTGACCTCAGCTGCTCCAAACCCTGTCGGACTCGAACATTAATGTCAAGCTCTCCTCCCAGCCTCTGTTCGCTGGACGTCCTGCACTGCTGATGTTAACATTTTTCAGCTCATAAAGTTGCTGTATACTTGAAGTCTGGCTTGACTCAGTGTTTTCATCTTGAGACCGTGGGAGCAGGCTGAGTCAGGAGACATGACTTATGACTCTGTTAAACCACAGGACCTCTGCTGTGGATGGAATCACAGTGTGTGTAGATTATGCATTGGACAGGTATAAACCACCTTCTCCATGGCTCAAAATGAAGGACCTCTTCCCACCTTCAATCTATAGTAATACCAGTGATGAAAATAGCATTAGAGCATTTGATTGAGTAGACAGTGTGGTTCTGTAACCAAGGTGAAAACAACATTATTCTCAGATCAAATTTGAGACATCTTTTTAAGGAACAAATGAGTAATTTTGTCAATGTCATTTCAGTTTCACTTCTCCAGAAACCAGGCCATGTACTGTGTGTCAATCAATCATGCAAGAAAAAAAAATCTCTGGTAGAAATTTAACCTGTCAAGTGGGTACTCCAGTGATGTATTGCAGCATTGCACTCCCATAATGTTGGGTGACTTACAAGATATAGATTATAACGGGAATGTTCAAAGAATGGGGATATGACTTTTACTCCATGGGTCACACTCCAAAAATGCTACATCATATATTTCCCATAATTGCTCTTCTTTAGACCCTCCCAACCAGAACTCTGCAGGACTATTAGTCGACTTGATGAAGATCCTTTGAAGATACAAATGCCCAAAGATAAATAAGATTAAAATTTGCCATTATCAGGAAGTTTCAGGCATTCAGGAACAGAGTCTTCCAGTGATAGATGTGTGTTGTCCTTTTTGTGGCCTTTTTCAAACCAAAAAAAATGTAGTGATGAGAGATTGCTGCAATAAATCTGGCATATTGTTGACTTACTGTTTTGTTTCTTGGTTCTGGTATATTCTCTGCTTGGAAACAAAAATGCTACTTACTTATCAGAGTTTAGCAGAATAATGGTTAAGTCTGTCCTGCTCTTTATTTGGAAGCGTTTAAACTCCAGCCAAACAAGTTACATGGGATAGCACTTTGAGCTTCAGGCTACTCTCCACTATAGACCCTTCACACTGTAGACATTTTGACTCTTCTACGCAGGAAACTCACAGGTGTGATCATTGATGCTATCGATGGCAGCATCCTATTAATCATCCCTGTTAAGCTATGCCAGTAAATAGGCATGCACAATACCAGCGTGCTGGAACTACCTCACCTAAATGAATACAACAATCACTAATGTTAAGAAATCCATCTGTGCTTTACCTGCTTTGACAAGTGGAATGTCTGCAGTGAAAAGTGTCTATTTCAAGTCAGCTGGAAACATACATAACATCAGCTTGAGATGAAATTTTAAACCAAGTCATGTGGATAGCATTAATTAGCAAGCTGGCTACAGCTCAATAAATCTGCTAGCAACAGAATCACCTGAAGTCAGCGAGAAATGAGAAACCTGCTGTTTTTTATTTACCTGTTTGTAGAAAAAGGCCTGTTGTTGTTGGTAATGCTGCCGATGTAACAGTGAAAACTGCATATGTAGAATCAAAACTAAAGCACAACAGGTAACTTTAGCATATAAATATACCCCTCCATATGTATAATATGCTAAGTGGCTCATCAAACAGCATGCAGCCATTTATTTATTCTAATGAGGGCTCAGCAAGGTCTCACGTTGCCTTCATATGGGCCTCTGCATCTCAGTACAACAGTGTTATCAGCTCCGATGCCCATGGGTGTGCTCGGGTCCACTAAGCACGCTGCTGATGGCAGCGCAGGGACCTTTCATTATCACCACGTCTCATAACTTTACCCAGGCCTAATATCAGTAGGTGGTTCTGCCATATGGTGGTAATTTCAGTTTATGAGTTGCAACAACAGAAACGTCTCAGTGGGACTGTCAGATGATGGACTCGGACTTTCATTACGATATGGAATGGCACTGTGCAGTGTGACATTTAAAATCAAATACGATATTTTCACTCCCAAAGCAACACAGATACGATCACAGGGAAATGTCTGCAAATTCCCTTACAGACGGATTGCTAGCATTCAAATCACGTGCATGTTGTGATTACTGACAAGATTATTTATTCATGTGTACATATGAATATGTGTGTGTGTCTTTCTGCAGGCATATCGTTTCCTTGCCATCAATAAGAAACTGGGGTTGAGTGGGCGTCCGGAGAGGCCCGTCGGCTGCATCGGGACCTGCAAGGTATTTGCAAATACACCTACACACATGTACGTAGCGGTACATGTGCACACACATGGTATGTATGCTCCATGTTGCCCAGCTGCACAGGTCAGAGGTGAACATTGAACACACTTCTCGTACATTGATCTCCATACATTCCCAGAGCTCCGAGAAGCCGAGTACAGTGTAAAATCTCGACACAGAGACATTCAGTTCCAAAAGTTTTCTCTTCTTCAGTTATACAGTATGCATCAGTGAATGCTGAATAGATTTTGCTTATTCTCAGGACTTATCACATTTTAATATGCAAAGCTGCTGCTGTCAGGCAGTCTTTGTGTGTGTCCATGCCTGTGGAAGTGTGTGTTTGTTCAGTTTGTGTGTATGTGTGTGTGTGCAGATATCTCTTTCCGAGGTTGTTTGCAGTTTTTCCCAAATGAAGGTCAGACCACGACCAAATAAGTTGAGCTATAGCAGCTTTCTCAAACAAAGACATTGCCAAACAAATGAATCAAGGCTCCCAACGCATTGCTAAGACAATATTATAATGGAACATTTATGGCGGAAATGGCAGACTGCCAGAGGGCATTATCATCATCAGTGTGTCTGTACGGGTGTGTGTGTGGCCCTGTTACAAGCTGTGTGTGTGAGAGGGAGCTTTGTACCAGCTGTGTGTGTGTGTACTGTGTGGCTGTGTGTTATCAGGAGTGGTTGTGTAGCTTCTGTGTGTCCCCTCTATCTTAGGATTGATGGGTTGTTTTATACACTGCCCAGAATAATGTATACGTGGCTACTTGCAAGCCATCCGTCTTCTAATGCAGTAGTGTGTGTGTGTGTGTGTGTGTGTGTGTGTGTGTGTGTGTGTGTCTCCCTGCAGATTTATCGTATCCTGGGCAAGACGGTGGTGTGCTACCCAATAGTGTTTGATCTGAGTGACTTTTACTTGTCCCAAGATGTTATGCTGCTGATTGATGACATTAAGGTAAGTCCAGGTCACACTTTTGGAGCTTACCTCTGCTATGACTGCACAGCTAATGACTCTGAATCTGCTTGTCAACTTAATAACTGAGATACATTCAGTTTGTCTGACCCAGAGACATGCAGCCAGACATTTGTGGAGAGGACAGGATACTAGCTGCTTTGGTTTGATTGCAAACTCATTTTAAAAGATGTCACAGAAAGGACACATACTTTACATACTGCCCATATTTTCTGTCATTTATCTAGTGCCTAAATAGTATTTAACATCATGTACACAAACACAGTACAACAGGTTTTTGTGTCCTGTTGTTCACTTTAACAAATTCTGTTATGTAATGCTAAAGATTTCATACCTTGTCTGTGATTGAAAGAATTGTCAAACAGCCATCAACTATGTTCATCTACTTCTTTTGCAACATGAATACATGATTTTAATGGTCAAAGATCCATTTATTCTGCACAAGATTAAATTAAAACAGGTAATTTTAACCCAGCTGGGTCAACACTATTTTAAAAATGGTTCCTTGAAGAACCTTGTTTTGCTTAGGTTCTTTGGAGAACCATTTCTGGTACCTGAAAGAACCATTTTTTGATGGTTGTCTGAGGCACCTTTGTGGGTTCTTTAAGGAGCCATTTGGAGAAATAGAACACCTTGCTCTTCTATGGCATCACTCTGAAGAACCAATTGGTTTTAATTAATTTTTAAATAATTCATCCTTAACACAAGATACTAATAGCAATTCGTGTGCAGGAGTTGTCGAAATGTTACCCAAATAAACAGAAGTCCAAGTGCTTAACCAGCAGTTTTCCAGCTGAATGAGCCTCGTATATTACTGTACCTCACACTGGAGCTTTAGAGGTTTGCTGCACAGGAATAAAGTAGGGAACTTTATTATCCCCCCCACGCTTATAATAAATACATCATATTTACTTTCAGTACTTTCAATAAAAAGTGGCAGTGCTGAACAATAAGTAATGGTACTCTGTTGAATATAAACCCAACACGCTGTGAGTGCTGACTCAATTCAACCACTAGATTTATTGATTAACAATAGAGTTTGCGGGCAAACAAAACTACAGCTTGTATTTCATTCAAAGAATCAAGTCATAATCATTTCAACAAAACCTCTGAGCTGCTGCTGAGTGTCCTTCTAGCTAAGAGGTCTTAATTGTGTACCATTTAATCATGAAAGCCATAGTGGTTTTCCTGCCAGAGACCTTTTCTTGTTGTATGATAAAGGTAAATACCCAGTCTCCTCTGATTGGTCAGCAAACACATGCCTGACTCAGCAGCCACTGTGCTTAATCAATATTTACGTGCCAAACTAGCCGCTAGGCATAAACTATGCAGTTAATTACATGGCGACACAGAATTAAAGACAGGGGGCCTGATGAGGCGTTTCAGGGGCAATGTTTCCTGTGGGAGAGAGGAGCGTCCGATGGTGTTAACTTTGACCTTTTTAACTTTCAAAAACTTTCACATGCACAACACACCGAAGGACAGGAAAAAAGGTGTAACAGCTCTCCTTTAAATTTGAAATCATTCAAATTCCACTGACTGTGAAAAAATGCAGTATTTGTGATTTTCTCCAACCTCCAAAACCTGTTACATTTCAGTGTCGTCCATATTTGTAATCTAATTCATCTTCATAACAGAAAACTTTACAACTCAAACTTTTCTGATTTCTATGGTTGAAAAGGTTGAAGCCTGGGAGCTGGAGGCTGAAGAAAGAGAATGATTCAGTTTCTACTCCGAAACAGTGGAAACCAAAATCTTTGAACCAGCACCATAACCGTACCAATACAAAATGGTGTGTGTGTGTGTGTGTGTGTGTGTGTGTGTGTGTGTGTGTGTGTGTGTGTGTGTGTGTGTGCAGAACGCCCTGCAGTTCATCAAACAGTGCTGGAAGATGCAGGGACGTCCTCTCTTCCTGGTTCTCATCCGCGAGGATAACATCAAGTAATATACACACTCAATAATAGCTCTTTTATCTTTTTTCTGTCTTCCTGTCTTCTGACAGCTTTTCACATCATTCCTCGTTCTCCTATCTATGAATCAGTCTCTATCTCTCTCTTTCTGTTCCTGATACCAGCTCAAGCTGGCAACAAAGTGTCTTGACAATCACGGTGGATTTTTTTTAAAGCCAACATTTCTCTCTCTCCCTCTCTCTCTCTCTCTCGCTCCCTCTCTTTCTTTCTATGACTACTATTTCCCTGTATAGCAGCAAGGTGCAACTGTGTTTACTTGGTGATTGGGTGATAATGTTTCTAATTTGTATCACTATAGCCTGGCTGGTGGGCTGATTACAGCAGTATTGACCATTATCCAGAATGCCATATGTTAAGTGTGCTACAGACACTTAAACAGCCTCGCTGCAGCATATAGGATGAGTCAATGGGCTCCCTTAGAAGCAAGTCGATAGTGGTAAGGTTGCTATTGATCGGACAATGACCTATACAAAAGGCACAGGCAGGCAGAATAAAGCAATGAGGGTGTGGATGACTTCATACTAATGTTTGATTTAATACATGTATTGTTTGGATTATAATGCGAAACACAAATGTTTCGACTTAGAATTGAACAGATTCAATCTACTGTCGGGAAGAAACCCACCGAACTGAGTAATTCTAACCTTTGTCTCACTAGAGGGAGCCGCTTCAACCCAGTACTGGACATGCTGGCCTCTTTCAAGAAGGGCAACATCGGAGGGGTCAAAGTTCACGTGGACAGACTTCAGGTTTGTGGATTCGATCAAAATCTTTTAATGATTATTTCATTTGCTCATTCTTAATCACTCTCTAGGGGTGCAACATTTAACGAGCAACACTTAGTTAATCGTTACAAATGGACACAAAGGAACGTGCAACTTTTTCATGATAACAGCATTTTAAAAAAATAAAAAATACAACCTTGGCCCAAAATCTCCATAAAATCCAAGTGAATTAGGCAGTGAGAGCAATGAATGAATATGATTTTGATAGATTTTAACAACAAAATAATGCTGTGTCCAGACTCCCTGTAATCTTTATCAAACAAAGTTGTTAGACAAGTCAAAAATATTGAAAATAGTGCTGCTAAACCTCCAGGACATAAATAAGTACAGATCTAGTGCTTTGAAGCGTTCAACAGTACATAGTTGTAGGTAACACTGATTTCTCAACAACAGACTTCAGATTTACAGATTTTTTTTTTTTTATGATGGTAAGCATGCCATAGTCGAGTGATCAAAGCAAGACTATTTGTCCACTTTAGCAGTCGTCATGTAGCTGAAACTACCAGCTCAGGTGGGACAGTCGCACCAGGGAGGTACATGTATTGTACTGCATACTTGACCAGCTCAGAATATCTGTTTCACCAATAAATGTTTTACTTTTTAACAGTGATTCAGCTAATAGATTCAGTAATGAATATATATCGTGCACTATAGACACATGGAGACCATTGTCCTCTCACATTGTACTGTGATGAGCTTGAATCCAAGGATGATGTTATGTTGCTGTGTTCTAGCTTGCAAGTTGTACAAACAAATTGTTCATCTGCCGATTGACAAGCAACTGAAAAGATGATGAATAGTGAAAGTCTGGAGAGACATTAGGCTATATTTTAAGGTACAACAATGCATTTGATAACCTATAAGCTAACATTAGCATTTAACCACTTCCTAGCTAACATAACTGTTAGATTACATCCAGTGCATTTTACTTGGAGGCCCAAATAAATGTGTCCAACATGTTCTGTGATATTTTAGAATGAATGTATACCTTTTTTATATATTAGCTATGAAGTGGTTGAATGCCAAAGTTAGTCGCTGTCTAAAGGAAGTTTGTAGGTTATCAATTATGTACTTGTACCTTGAAATATGACCTGATCTTATCCATATTGCATTTATATTGAGTTACAACCTGGAGTACTGCAGCATAAGTTTCTGCCAATATTTGAGCTTCTCACCCATAATGTCCATCATTTGAACATGGCCTGTGCACATCATATTTATTGTATATTTTAAAATGATTTCATATGTTAAAGATTTGGTTGTCAGAATTACATCCAGGCAGGGTTTTTTCCTAATGTGTTCACCATGTTTAAGGTAAATCTCATCTTTCATTCTTATATGATGAACAAAAGAAGACGCAGCCATAGACTGTACTGGCCATTCATACAGTTTATCGAGAGGCTAAGGTGTTGAGTTATGAGATTGTCACAGTTCCAATGATGACTGAATCCATGTTGCCATCAGTATTACTACACTTCGGATTGTTTGTATATTGTAAAGGGGTAAAATGTGCCACCTGGTCTCTCCTGTTGGCTCAGTTATAATGGATATTACAGCTTCCTCTCATATAAACAATGGCTTGATGATACAAATGTTAATTTATCGTGTTGCAGGGGGTCATCTCGCTCATTGGGAAAAACACGGAGGTTTCCCAGCCCTGATCCCTCCTTTATCCAACAGCAATACCAGTGTTTATCTATGTTTTGACCTTGGTCTGTCACAGTGAATTTGTGAGGCACACTGTTTTTGTGTGCCTGGGAAAGGTGAAACTGAATTGAGCTGGGGTGGTTTTAAAAAGGAGATGGAAACTGTTGGGTTGAAGCCTTTTGTGGCTTGTTAAAAATACATTGAATTGATGTTAAGGGAACACAAATAAATGGTGAATTAATAGATTGGAGGTTGATTCCTCTAATGTTTCCTTTGGCCTGCTGTCAAGACAACGAACCTGAATCAACAGTCGGTGCCAATGTATATTCATGAGTCATTCTACATTACTGGATGATCCCTTATTTATGGCATGAGGGCATGAATCAAAACAAACACGATTCACAAACGTAAAGAAAACCAGCCAACCAAGTTCAGCTGTATTACTAAGGAGGGCTCAGGGGTCCAGTCTCCTCAGTTTACAGTCCAATGTCTCCCAAAAATTTGCAAAGGGGGAAGAATGGTCAGCTGTAAGTGAAGAACACCACAAAAGATTAAGGGAAGAAATTCACATTATAATGAGTCTTATTTGCTCGATTGTTGCTTCATTTAGCTTATCAAGACCATTGTTTCAATGCCAGTGGAGGGGCCATGAAAACAGAACATAAAGCCACCATAATCAATATTTTTATGTTAGCAATTAGTCACATGATTAAGTGTGATAGGAAATGTGTCATTTATAGTGGCAAAACTACAAAGAAGTATTATTATTGCAATCATGCCAATCTGCAATTCCTCTCAGCTTTACAGAGCATTTGAGTATCTATTACAGCTGTAGGCTGTAAAATCAGAAAAGGAGGAGATCGACTTCACTTCCTGCAGCAGCAGGCAGCTTTGTCTTTTCATCTCAAAGCTTTTAAACCACACTGCACTCTGCTTGCCCATCACCAAAAGGCAGACACACAAAGTTAGAGATGAAATGTTGAACATAGTGGAACATTTAGCAGCTAAAGAGCTGAATATTTCTGTCAGGGGCTGGAGGAGACCAAATATATATATTTTTTTGTACTCGCTAATGACTTAATAACAAACTGTAACCTAACAAGTTTCTCATATCCACTTCAAAGGTCAAAGTAAGTCCATGTGGTGTGTACAGCTTTATTTAAATGCTCTCAAATATCAAAAAATATGTTGACAAGGGTAAAACTTGCTCATCTGTATTCTGACTGAACATTAACAAATCATATTTATACATCTCATAACTGGAGACTCTGCTTAAGCATAACTTTAACTCACTGAACTACTCACAGCAGTTTTCATGAATTTATGATGAGCCGTAAACAAACACATTACTGCAGATAATTTAATAATAGTTTTGTTTTAACTGCAGGAATTAGAACACAATAAATCCTCACGATGGCAGAAACAGGAAAATAAGGCCAAGGTAGCATCCAAATGATTTCACGTTGGTAACTTTAAATCAACGGCTTTGTCAAACTTAGCACAGCTCTTCCAACTCAAACTTCTCTCTCAGTGTGTTTGTGGTGTTCAGCAGAGACTTCCTCACATAATCTTTTTTTTCCCCCCTGCTTTAAAGTTCTTCCCTCCCTCGTCTATTTGCTATTCACTTCACAGCTTACTCCTACAGCTTTGAAACACTTCTCCTCTTCATCATCTCATTGTTATGGGGAGCAGGATTGCTCCTCTCCTACGCCTCGTATTTTTGTTTTGGAGTTGACTTCAGTTGGAATGGCTAATATCACATGTAGACCACAGGAGCAAGTGGTACTGAACTGCGCTCTTTACTCCTACACTGTTACACTTTTAAAATACTCAAACTTTTACTGTGTTCCGCACTTACTTGTTACTGTGCCTGTACACATTTGTAAAATATGAAACAGTGAACTTAGTTCACATCTCGCCACTCCATGTGTGATTTGTTATGAACTGCATTATTCAAACAGTTGTTTTGTAGACTGATTCACCTGACAATCCCTGACAAATCCTCTTACGGATTTATGCCTCTGTCTGATTTTTCTTTTTCGTGCTCCTGAACTTGCTTTTAGATACAATTTCCTCACATGTATACACACTGAATAAATATAGGTGGGGAATCTCTGTTGCAGTGTCAGAATCATAAATCTCAAGATCATTTAATGTGTCATTTTATTCTTCTAGACCCTGATATCTGGAGCAGTGGTGGAGCAGCTGGACTTCCTGCGTGTCAACGAGGCAGAGTAAGAGCATCCTCTAGTCTGTATACTTGGTTTGTCCAAGCTCCTGGTTAGTTTGTCTGTTGGCAGGGTATTTCAAATATCAGTGAAAGATACCAGCCTTTATAGTTTGTTGTTTCAAACGTTTCAAACGTTTGAAGTGCAAGACCTGCACATGGATCCACTGTCTATGTGCAAATATCACTTGTGATTGTGAAATGTGTGTTTGTGTATGTAGGATCCCAGAGTTTAAGAGCTTTGAGGAGTTGGAGCTGCCTAAACACTCCAAGGTGAAGAGACAGACGAGCACGCCCAACGCCTCCGACCTGGAGCAGCAGCCAGAGATCAGCGTGGAGGAGTGGCTGCACAAGCCCACCAATGAGATCATCCAGAAGTTCCATGTGAGTTGATTGGCTTTAAGGCAAAATAGCCCACACATACATATTGGGAATAACATCCAATGAACTGAATACCTTTTAATAGAATTAGAAATGTAGTAAAGGAGGAAAATCAATTTGAGGAAAACACGTAAATCTCTGCTCCAAGGTGAAGAGACAGACGAGCACGCCCAACGCCTCCGACCTGGAGCTGATTCACTTACAAGTGTATTCACAACAGCACGCTGTAACCTTCACAGACTGAGCCAATTGGATTTTGCTCATATTTAACATTTGTAAATTATTGAAATGTGAAAGTTGAACACAGAAGACTTTCATATTACTCAAAACTTAATAATTAACACAGCCACAGGTTTCTGTTCACCTGTGGTAAACATCTAACAGCCACCTGCCTCCTCATATGAAAGGTTTGCCTCATTATTTGTGTGCAAGATGGCCTCCATGAACTCTTTTCTCACCTGGCCACCTGTCTCCTGTTTTATTATGTATCATCATCATATAACTATGATCAAACATTTTGGCTCAAGTCCAGAGTTTGGGTGCCATTAGCCCAAGTCTGCTGACTTTCACAGCCTTGTTATTGAGCTTATAAGTGATCGTCTGTGTTAGAAAAACACAACTGAACCAATGCCCTCTGCCATCATGGTTTGTTGGCTCTATATTCCACATATTAGGACAGAAGTCAGACTCAAAGTCTAAAAGCTGCAAACATCAGACTTTGGTGTTTTGACTAATTTGTCTCATGATATTTAAATTCTTTTTTGAATAAATGTGGCCATCTACTCTGTCAGTCTGTCTCTGTATGTGCTCTCTCTCACACTCTTCACAGCACCGTGAAGTCTCTTTAGTCAGTTCGGCCTATTTTTAATTCATTGCACTAATGGCCACATCAACGCTACCAAACATAATGACCATTTTACTTTTAGGAACATTTCAAACAATACATCATTTACACCAATCTTCCTCTGACATCTTTAAATATGCCTCTTTCTTCTCTGTATTTTGGGCACATTAAGGCTGCCATCAAATTTAAATAAGGTAATACATTAAAAACATTCCCATTATAACCAAAATTGCATGAAACAAAATTGATGTAACAATGATAGTTTCAGTAGGGCTAGTTTGTGCTCACTGTGAGTGGATAAAATTGTAGCTGATAGAGTAAACAGTGTGGAATTACTAGTGTTTGTATTCATGACTTATTCTCTCATTTGTGTGTGTGTGTGTGTGTGTGTGTGTGTGTGTGTCATCACCCAGGACTCCAACTGTTTGGCCAGTCAGGCTCAGCTTGCAGGCATCCTTCTCAGGAGAGAGGGACCAGACTACCTCTCCAGAGACGGTAACAACTCACTGTACACGTTAAACAAGGAGTCACCTGTTATTCTGAAACCGAACAGCAGAATGTCATCAAGTCTGACCAATTAGCTGCTTGGTTAACATTGTTATCCATCCATTTTCTTGTCGTGTTGTGTTTTTGAATGGGTAGTAACTAAATTTACTTCTAAATTTTGGTGGTTCTGATTTACAGAGGATGAGGATATAATCAAATGACTGTATGTGTTTTTCTGATGTTTTTTTCTGATGTCTGAGCCCAAAAATATTATTTGTGGTTGCAGAAAACATGATGGATGAGCTGGAAAGAATCTATAGAAGAGCTGGAAGCAGAAAGCTTTGGTCTGATATTCTCACACACATACACACACACTGTCTGCAGCCTTCCAGTCTGTTGTCATCATTTTCTTTTCTCAAATATATAGAAATAGAGATTACCAAAAGTGTCCAGATCTCAAAAACCTTTAGACTAAATATGTAGTCAAGTCCAGTCAGCCCTTCTAAAATGAGGATTTTGCATTTTATTTTGTAGACCAGTGATCTTGTCAGTCATTATTAATTATTTCTCTTATTGAATAATGTAGTGGTTTGGTTTTATGTTGGAAAATTGTGCGAGACGTTCCGTTAATCAAATGTCTTGTCTCCATACCTGTTGTGTCCCCATTTGTCATCCTCACAAAATCTTTCCTCGTCCCGACGCTTTAAAATAACTTTCATTTAACCTGGACGAACTGTAGGCTGGCAGTGCGACACGCTGCCGTCATTCTCAAGAAGTTCGCCAGCTCTATAGCTCCTCACATCACCACTATACTGGTGCATGGGAAACAGGTAATGTTCGGGCAGAGGTGGATTCAAGATGCCGCATGTTTTCCGCCAGTTTGCTGGCTAGCTAGCTGTCTAGTTAGAGAGCTGTGTGAGCTTCAGCCATATGAACTGTGTGACTCTTCAGAACCACGGCTTTTAGAAAGTCACAGAGAAGAATTAGTCATATTCTCTCTTCAGATTTGTGTCAGACGTACAAAAAGTCAGTATTTCTACACTCTCATGACTGTACGTGATTGATTGGTGATTGGTTTGAAGACTCAAGCTAAGTGTGTAGCATAGCCTACAATTCCGGTAAGAGTTCAATTAAATAATTAAAATACTTTGTTAATGTTCAAAATACCATTCTTTTGAAAAATAAAAATACCAGTTTAATAAATGGAAACCTTCAACAAAAACAGCTGCTGCTTTGTGAAGAGCAGTTACAACTGATCGTAGCCTACTCTGTAATCTGTAATCAGGATTTTGTCTAAAGCTTTCGCTAGTCTCAAAGTGTTGCTTTCAAATAGGTCTTAAATAGAATGAATTTTAATTTCTCACGTAAAATTTAACTGGTAACTGGTGGTGTAATGGAGTGGCAGGGTAGCATCTTAGCGTCTTGCTAAAATGTTAGCCAGCTAAAGCTACTTCTGGATAAAGCACCAAGTTTAGCCTAATATCGGGGCTAACACTCACACAGTGCAGAGCCAGCTAGATCAAGCTAGCAGCTTAGATGTGTACAGGAGTTTGTTGTCGGCGTTTGCTTTCTCTCCATTAACCATCACAGAGGCTGGAGCCTTGTTTCTGCTGTCATCACCCACTGCAATAAGGCTGGCTGTATGCTCCAAATGAAATATGTTTTGGCTGTCGGAGAGGGTGCTGTAAATACCTTGACACTCACTATAGGCCTAGTCATAAATACAGGAACGTAGCAAAAAATGTGAAACTACATATTTGTCTGGTGAGCCATTGTCCATCATTCCCGGCCGACAAGACATTGTTCTTTTTGTTCACAAAGCTGCTAAAATTCAGTTTTATTTGTGGTGTACTGCTGGCCTGACTCACAAAGATTTGACCAAACATTGCTGATGACTGTTACATGTGAGCTTTTGTCCCCTTCTCTAGTGGTTGCTGTTTTCTGTGTCCATGGTTTGAATTTGCGACAGGTTAAACGTC
The DNA here is from genome assembly GCF_904848185.1 of Acanthopagrus latus. Taxonomy (NCBI): domain Eukaryota; kingdom Metazoa; phylum Chordata; class Actinopteri; order Spariformes; family Sparidae; genus Acanthopagrus; species Acanthopagrus latus. Next base: position 1,829,268 of record NC_051042.1, on the reverse strand, counting down.
CAATTTGTACAATAGTTGATTATTGAATCTTGTTCCTAACCTGTCAGACACTGACACTTTGGGTTGGTGGCCAGTTTGACGAGTTTGGGAAACGAGACTCAATAATCAATAGTCTTGCAAATCTGGACCTTTAACTGACATGACAACTTTTATTATATGCTGTTTTATTAATTAATAGGATAGATGCATAGAGCAGTTTGAATATACCAGTAAGTAACAAAAGCCTGGAGGCTGGTTTACAACCTGATGGGAAAAAGCACCAATACTCAGTTCAATTTCGTTTCTCATTTACCTAACATTCGCCAGGAAGTGAAGCTTGAAATAGGTTCCCCAACAAAGCATAAGTGGACTGACAACATATCATGCCTTCTAAACATTAAGGCTTTGTGCTCAAGCTGTGCCTTTGTATTTCAGCAGGTTTAAGAACTGAACAGCTCCCCACTCACTCACTCACTCACTCACTCACTCACACACGCCAAATGTGAGTTGTTCTCAGCATATAATAGAGGAGGTTGTGTTTAAGCTGATTGTATTCATAGCCGCGTTAATGAAATAATTAAATTTGTTCCCTGCTTCTGTGAGGATGGCTTTGACTCCATGTGTGTGTCTATAGCATCCCTGCTTGTAGGCTACCATGTACAGATAACCAGCGTTCACGTGTGCTGCTTCAGTCCTCATAGGATTCCTGCAGACAAGAGGAGGCAGTGTGAAGGCTGCAGTGACTCTAGTGAACTGACAAATGAGTGAACATTAAAATATTTTCTACAAATACAAGCCTTTGTTTGGGCTTTTAGTAACACAGTCAAATACAAATTATGCAGACAGGGACAGACACGTTCTGTTATCTTCACTGAGTTTGATTTTTAATTTGTTGGCATGATTGAGTCTAAAAAACAATTTAAAACATTGGAAATTTGGAAACAGAAGCAATTAGCAATGAAGCCCAGGGACAAATTCTTGCTTTTTTAAAAAACATTTTAATCATCAATCATTTTATATTTCCAATATTACTGAGTTAGATATCTGAGTAACATGTGTGGCAACTGCTTACCAGACAGATCCTCCACATACTGCATAACTTACTAGGCAATACATTTAATTCGAGTACAAGCTGAATATCACGTACAGCAGTGTTTTTCATACTTTTTGTGTCCAAGGCACACCACAGGCAAGCCAAAATTTCAAGCACACCTGTATTCATATCTGTGTCAAATAGCCTCTTTAACATGTGTTGTCTAATCATTCCACACATTTTCATTTTTGGGATATTCAAGGATCTTTTTAGGGTTAGAATGTGCCTCTGTATTTGGAAATCAGTGTGTACAATGTACAAATATAGTACATGAAAATGACGTTATTTGTTTTAGTTGTTTATAGCAATAATTATCTTTGGTTGTAGCTGAACCCCACGGCACAGCGTTTGGGAACCACAGATGTACAGTATATGATATGTTCTCCAGTCAAGCTAAGGAATTGGAAGTTTTGTAGTAAAAATGACCAAAAAAGTAAAAGTCCTAGCTGTCAGTTGTTCTCTGTAAAGACTATTCTTGTGTCTTTTCATCCACTAGGTCTGTTGTCCGTCTTGCTGCCAGTCTGTTAACTAAACTAGTGGACAGCCTTGCCCCCAGTATTACTAGTGTTTTAGTGCATGGCAAGCAGGTAAGTGAACACACAGTTAGCAGGGCCTGAGAAGTTGACCGTAATGAACCCCTCTGTTGGTTATGTCTTGGAAAATGGCATGTCAGGACAATAATTTTAATGTTCACTGTTTGGAAGAAATTCATTTGAAATACATAACTACCAGCTCCTCGTGCTGTCATCCTGTGGGAATTAATTAGACTAGTTGCATGCTCACATTCCCCATCGCAGCTCAACTTCATTTTTGTGTGTGTGTAAGTTGTATTTGTAGCCATGCTGCCAGTGTGTCACTTGAAACTCCTCATGTGCGGCGTGTCCACATGTCTAGACACACTGCATGTGCCGGTCTATTATACTGTGACCCGGAGATTTGTCTGATGCCACTCCCTTACGCTGGATGAGTCTCGCGCATCATGTCCTGTCAAGTGTTATTCAGAGATTAGCCTCCTCTCCTCGCCTCATTTTTACCCTTCTGAACAGTTTTAGGCATTTCATTATGCTGAAGTAGCTCAAGGTGTGAATCTGCATATAGATTGCTCACCGGAGGGAACGCTCCTCTCGACATGATTGGAAAAGCTGATTTAAGATTTGAGACGACTGTGTTCTCCTGGTTACAATAACAGCTCGGCTGGAAGAAATAAGAGACGCCGCCCCATTTAAGAAAATCCCGACCCTAGTTTCTATTATCCTTCCCGTTGAATATTAAAAATGTAACTGTGTATTCCCCCAAATTCAAAATTCCAAGCATTTTCATCTCTGGGCTGATCTTTGCACAGCTAGACTTGGTTTGGATGTGGGGATGAATGATCCGTCTTCAAAGTGCTGGGTTTCATCAGCTAGAGGCGAGGATAAAAGCGTGTCCTCTCATCAGGAAGACTGCCAAGGTGTAATTTATATGAAATGGCTTTCAGAAGAGACAAAATGCGAAAGAGTAATCTTCAGATCTGTAATTTTTTCCTCCTCACTTTTATGTGGCTCTGAGAGATGAGACCAATTTTACAGTGATGGAACAAAGATGCTTGTAGCAATTGCACCTTGGAGGAAGAGCCGTGTGCACATGTCAGTCTAGACATGTGGACACTTTGATACATGTGCACAAAAAGCTTTTAGATACATTATGCACAACTATTCTCCTGCACTTCAGGGAAGCTTTTGAACTATGTGTCGGTTCACTGTACGCTCCTTCTCCCCGTGTGCATCCACGTGTGCTAATGCCCGTGATCACCAGGTGACCATCGGCCTATTCGGGCAAGAGGAGGAGGTGATCTCCAATCCACTGTCGCCAGGGGTGATCCAAGGCATCATCTACAGCAAGTGCTTGGCTCAAGGTGGGGAGCAGGAGGCCGTCCTTCAGCAGGAGCTGGTCATACATATCGGATGGATCATCTCCAACAACCCAGAGCTGTTCAGTGGCATGCTCAAGATCAGAGTCGGGTAGGACAGATGCAGTAAAGTACTCCTGGCTATAATTTTCCTTCGCTGGTGTTAAGGCCACTCAAACAAAACATGAATAAATCAGTAAATATTAGCAACAGTTCGGGCTGAAGTGTTCTGTTAGCCTTCAAAAATAGCAGGGAGCTCCGTGCTGTTAACGTTTCCATATAAATGAGACCTTATATTTCTGAAGCTGGTTTTGCGCCGAATGAACCTCTCAACCATGAAATGGATAAATACATTTCTCGAGACATCTTTGGTGTGAGAATACTGTCTGAAAAATCAAAACACAATGCAGGAAGAAATGCTGGAAGCTTATTTTATATGAGGCATTTTAAACTATCTGTTCTGTTTCTTCAGCCTCGTAAGAAAAACAAGTCAAGCGTTTGTTTCAGTTTTATTTTTCATTGACTGTAAAAGTGGCATTTAGCCCTCAGAAACCTGGAACTATGAAACAGTTCTGAAAACAGAAGATAATTCTGAGCAAAGTGACCAACCAATGTGAGCTGTGTAGGGTTAAATTCCATGGTTAACACTGTTTGTGTGCACCGTGGATCTCCAGATGGATCGTCCAGGCCATGAAGCACGAGCTGAAGATCCGTGCAGGAGACATGCCGCCCCAGGACATCCACCAGCTCTCCCCCAGCGACATCAAGCAGCTGCTGCTGGACGTCCTGCAGCCACAGCACCACGCCAGGTACTCGTCAAAAACACCCTCACACTGTCAGAAACATTCCCCACGCTTTCTCATCCCTTAATCAGTCCAGCTTTGAAGATGCTGTGTCTTTATCTTCACGCCTTTACTTGTTGTTTAATCTTTTTTAGTTTTAATTATTTTATCTTCTGTCTTGTCTACATGCATATCCTATTATCTGCCACAACCAAATATCCCAACGGCAATTATTAAACTTTTATCTTATCTCATCTGATCTAAAACACTTTGACTCATAGACAATTTCCTCCAGCTCAAAAGCTGCTGTATGATTTCCCCAGTGTTAAAAACTCAGTTCAACATTTTCACTTTTTTGTGTGTTTTGTCTGCCCCAGGTCTTGGCTGAACAGGCGTCAGATCGACGGCTCTCTGAACAGGACCCCTCTGGGCTTTTATGATCGTGTGTGGCAGATCCTGGAGAGGACCCCGAACGGTATCTTGGTGGCTGGGACTCACCTCCCACAGGTACGCACCCACTTCCCCTGACACTGCTGCAGGATAAATGCTGGTTGAAGGTGACACTGTGTATTGCTTTACAAACATCTTTACTGTAGGCTATAGAAACCTGTATGACTGTATTTTATTTTTTAAACAGAGACACAGTGTGTTGAGCTGTCTTTTTAAAGAGCACGCAAGAATTTCATAAGATTATTGCTCTCATGTATTAGCTGGTTCAAGCATAACTATAAGATAGTCATATACATAACTGTTATACTGAATCTGTGGAGTAGTACTGGCTTTTATTCTGAAAGTCTGGATAAAATACGCACATCTGTCCAAGGGAAGCTGGTCTTTCTTTGTGTAGGTCAAAACAGAAAATCAGCGCATGTTATGAGTAACATCATAATGGTGTCCACATCTGCTGCCTCTTGGGATGTCACAGTAGGAAAATGACGGGTGTCAATGAGAAAATGAATAATGTCTGAAAGCACTGCTGCAACCCTTCTCCACACTGTTATTAATAACACGTTTCTGACCTATGACGAGTCACAATGTCGGCCTGTTGACTGGCTGTTCATCACTCATGGTTCACTGAAATATATCTATTATTTAAATAGTGTGCACACACACACTCATACACTGATGGCTGAGGCTGCTATGCAAGGAACCAGCTGCTCAAAAGGAGCAATTTAGGGTTCAGTGTCATTCAGGGGATTTAAACCAGCAACCTTCTCTTCTGATTTCTAGACGAGCTGCTCTACCTCCTGAGCTGCAGCTCAGTGTATTGTAGGAGGTTTTTTCTCTCGACCTAACTAAACCTGCCACTGCTTGCCACTTTGAGCACCACAAGCTGAGTGCTATCCAGCTCCATTATACTCTACAGTGTTTGAGCGAATGCTGATATCTCCAAACATTTGTAACTCACACCAAAATAATCAAGATAGAGAAATAGCACAACAGATAAGAGGGAAAATGTGTATTTATATTTATTTTTTTGGCTGTCCCTCAAAATTCTGTTCCTGCTCCATTATGAAATGACCAATCACAACAAATACAGTTTTCAAATACACTCACAAATCATCCAGTTTTATTTCAGAGGTAGAACTATGTGTGAAAAGTGAACACATATAACCTGTATTCTGTTGCTTCAGATTGCTGTTTGGCAAGTGAGATTTGCCAAATAACTTACAAATCTGCATCTTTTGACAACTTTTTATACGTCTCTCATAAACTGCTTGGAAAGCGAGCGCCTTTAGCTTACAGCACCAGCGCTGACTCTTTTTTCCTACTGTAGGTAACATGATTGACAGGTTGTTGGTGAGGAGGAGGGAGATAACAGTTTTTATTTCTGCCTCTCTTTAGCAACCGACACTGTCTGACATGACCATGTATGAGATGAACTTCTCCCTGCTGGTGGAGGACACGCTGAAGAACATCGTCCTCCCTGAGTACAGACAAATCATAGTCGAGGTAAACAAACCCATTCCCCAACATCGCTGAAGTGCACAGAGAGAAAGAAATCAAAACACATGGAGTGAAATTAAATCAAAGTATGTTTGTATAGATGTTCACTCAGCGTGACACTGACTCTGCTCCTTGATGCGTCAGTCAGAAATCTCTGTTCCAGCTCTGCAGTTTGTCAAGAATCAAACAGCAAGGACAATTAGTTAGTCCACCTCGAGCTGTTATCTACCCGCCACTGATTTAAGTTATAATTAGTTGCCGTTAATATGTTTTTAGTTTCTGACAGTCCTGTCCCATCTCCACTGTGTGAGTAGCTGCTGATGGTGGTGTCCATTGTGCTGGAGAGGAACCCGGAGCTGGAGTTCAGCGACAAGGTGGATCTGGACGGCCTGGTGAAGGAAGCCTTTAACGATTTCCAGAGGGATCGCAGCCGCTTTGAAGGCATAGAGAAACAGGTAGAGTGGTTTCCCTTCAGACGGCCAGGTTTACTGATATTCTAACATTTTCTCATTTGAATGTGGCCTGACTGTCTGCCACAGAATGATCTTATCATCATGTGCTCCTAAACTTTGGCTTTCTGTTCGAACCATATGTTCGTCTGAAGCTAAAGGGATAGCTTACATGAATGCTACTAAATGGAATCTGGCTGCCACTGTTCAGCTCAGTGTAGTATTGTATAATCCTGCTGTGGTGTTTTTTTATTTCCTGCATTTAACTCTAAAAGAACCTGTGCACTTGCAAACACACCTAGTTATCTAATCAACTGTAACGTTTGATCTCCGCCTCTGCCAGGACAACATGGAGGCATTCTATAACACACCACCAGTGGGAAAGAGAGGCACCTCCAGCTACCTGACCAAGGCTGTCATGATCCAGTTGCTTCAAGGGGATGTGAAGCCCTGCAAGGACGACCCGTGCTCTGTTAGCTAGATTTACAATGCTTTTGACCCCTAATCCCATCCTGCTGCAGTGTAGTCATCAAACGGTCCGGTGAGAACTACAGAGTGTGTAACATGTATTCAACGATCCTCCCCTCAGCAGAACTCCTGGACAGTAGAAGCTGTTAGCTGAAGCTTCCACTGCCATAGATTAGCATGTGTGCAGTTTGCTCCATGGGTTGAAAATACATCAGCCATGTTTCTTTTGTTTTGTTTTGTTTTGACAGAGTGAGTTCAGTATCCCAACTACAGTATGCTGTGCGTTCAAATTAAGATTTGAATGGAGTTACAGTCAATTTCTCAAGTTCTTTATTAGCATCGGTGGCTAGTCGTGTCAAACATAGCCACATAATTAAGTTGTTAGATGCCATAGATGAACATATTTTCTCTTTTTTTTCCGGGGGTTTATGTTGTACACTTTCATCAGTTTAACTTAACTTAGTAGCACCTAGACTTGCTTTACCTCTCTACACATTTGACAGTTTCTTCAGTTCAGTTTGGCTCCATATTTAACATATAGACACAAGAGTGTATCAATTTTGTCATCTCGTTCCCTGTTAAAAAGAGAAAAGAGAAAAAAAAAGTTTCCCAGCGTTTCAAAATGTTTCTTTCATTTTTGGTAATGTCAATAAATCTAATTTAGATGTCCAGTATTCTGGCTGTCAGATATTGATGAATAACTGTGAACTCACAGCTGAATGAAGCAGGTGCTCAGATGCAACTGTTCACACTGTACCTCACCAGCAATAACCTACAGCTGTTACATAGCATTTAGTCAGTACAAGGTCATGTTGTATTATGAGATATGTCGTCCTTAAATTGGTGCATTTGGCTCCTGGCGGACTAAATGTGTCACCAGATATAAGAGCTGTAAATCCTTTCTGATAAATCTGTATAAAAGCATGAACCCTCTTCAGATTGAAGATGAATTATACAACATATTATCCAACTTAAAATACATCCATGTCAGAGTGAGGTGATTGTTGTGCTGTCGACCTTCTTTCCTTTCTCTCTTTGTCCCCTTACCTCTATGCACGCACAGTCTGCTGCATGAGAATACTGTTTGATAAAACCATCCTGATGGTTTCTCTGAATGTTATAGGCTACAATAGAGTTTCTGAGAGGTTTTGCCCAGTTGAGCTCTGCATGACAATGACTGCTTCTTATCTGAAGTCCTGGGACGGAGGACGTTTTAGAAAATGCTGTTTTCCTGAATCTGGGCAACAGAACAGCCTGCTGTTAACATGAAATGACAATGGACTCATTCTGACTTATTTTAAAGCGTGCCTCTCTGAATATCCACACTGTGATGAATCCGCCCAACCATGTCACTGTGTGTGTGTGTGTGTGTGTGTGTGTGTGTGTGTTGTTTACCGTTGTTCAAAAGAAGTATTTTTACTCACAACTGTAGTTTCACAGAATAAAGTCATCATGGAATGTATGAACATTCTCGACCTGAGTCATTTTTACAGACTGTATTATGAATGTGTAAATAAGTGCATTTTGCATAAAGTAGCTGCTTCTGGAACATCATCCCCACTTTTATTCATGAACACGACAAACAGTTGTATTACTCCACATGCAGCAAAAATCTCTTGTTCTTCATCAAAATTGCAGCAGAAATGGAGCGTGGCTGCTGCAGCGCTGAGGGCCGTGTTTGGCATTGTGTCGAATGCTACCAGTTACACCCACTTATGTTGCCTGAGCCCCTTATCAATCTGCATCTCGCAGATGAGGCTGTGTGTGCTGTCTGCAGCGCTGACTAACTGACTGGCAGAGAGAGGTGGAGATGTGGGCGAGAGCCAGAGGAGAAGACAAATGAGCTCTGCCTCACACTCACAGTATTCAAATCAACTTGCATGCTGGAGAGAGGCGATCTTGCCCGTCTTGTAAAAATACATCTCTTCTCATCAATACGAGCCACCAGAAATTTGTTTCTGTCAACAGCTCAAAAAAGGACAAGTTCCCCTAAAACTGAATGTTCCGTCATCATCTACTCACCTTCACAGCAAAACAGTGTTGCAGCATTCTCTTAAGCAACAGAAGTAGATGGGAAAAAAACACATAACTGACTCTATACGGCTCGTCTAGACTGTAGTTTTCAGAAGCCAAATTGATTTGAAAAATCGACACTTACACCCCTTTTTAAGGAGAAATCATCACTGTGGCAGTGTGGCACTAAGCCAAAAGTGTTTGCGCATCATGTCTGAAGTCGATGCACATGCTCGACTGTCGTCACTTCAAGGTCTGTAAATAACTTCTTTTCAAATCATTTACATTTACGTCAGACCTGTTATGTGGAGCCATTTTCATGAATTTTTTGGTTCTCTTTTTAAAGGTGCTATTTGTATGGTACCAGCTTTGATGAGCTGGGTATGACAACCTTAAAACAAGTCCCCTGCTACTTCATTTGTTTGGGAGACTGCTGCAACACAAATAGATAATGACTGACTTTTCACTGTTTGGCTGAGCTTTAAGTTGTTTTTGATATTATTTTTAGTTCACTTTGTAATTGTTGCTAATTAGCTACACACTTTGGAATATGTTCACTAGGTATAAGAGCCACTACTAATACTGTAGAACAGTGCTGCAGTATCTTCTGTAGCCCCACTGATGTCACAAATGGAGTTATACAAAAAGTCTCCATGAGTCACAGTACAGACCAGTGTTTTTAGATTTTGACCCATATTGGGGAATAGAATACAGGATGTTCCAGCCTTGCTGCTGTGATCTTGATCATTATTTAGAAATCTTTCACCCACTTAGAGTGCAACACTAAATCACTCAGGTGCCTCTCAGTGGAGATTGATGCAGGCTGAGTCAGAGATTTGTGTAAAAAAAATAATAAGCATCTATTTTAACATTTTGATAGTCCATCAGAGCTGTGTGCATCAGTCGACATGCAACAACACAGAAAGGAGTAACATACGTTTGGTTTACTGCCAGCAGACAATAAACCACACATGTTATAAAAAAGTGTCTGTTGGCTATCAATATGTTTTTTACAGCTGATTTTTTGTTATCAGTGCTGTTGTATCTAACTGTAGATTGTGTCAGCATCTTCTTAGCTGACTATTAACGTCTAAAATGAATCTATCAGCTGATCATGAGCACGATAATATTCCTCAGAGAACTCTATATCAAATGAATGATTAATTGCCTTTGCACCAAATCTTTGGTTGACTTGGTTGACACCTGTTGATGTTAAATCCTCATCTATGAGAAAACTCCCAAAACACGGTGGTGTTACTGTAACATGGTCTCACTGACACGTATTAGTCCTGCAGTGTGGGAGTTTATGCCTCATCAGTCCACTAGGATGCAGCAAAGTTCAAGAAATGAACAGACATAAGGTCTGGTTTTATTAATTCAAAATGTGTATATACATATAGCATAATGTATTACATGTTCAATAAAAAATGATCATAGGATTCATTACAATGAAAGATAATGCACTGAAAGCAAATAGTGTACTTCAGACTCAGATCTATGGTCTGCTGTGCATAACCAGAACACCCAGGATGACTTTTTACAACACATTGTTTCTGTTTCTACAGTCCTTCCACACATTTGACTGATGCTCTTTGAATTCTGCAGTATGTGGTATATACAGTGTATGGGTTAATGGATAGACAGGTGGCTGCTGCTGCAGATATCCAGTAGTTATCCATCACAGATATGGATCAATAGACGAATCCTCAAATAAAACAAGAAACCAACAGAATTCCACCTGCGCCATCCGTGATCAATGTACCATAATTCTGCTCAGAAAACTGCTCAGGTTTAACCTCCGTTTCACATTGCTTTGTTGGTTTCCGACCCAAGGCCATGCGAGGTGAGTGGCCCGAGTGTCTTTGTCTTGTCAGTCGGGAGGAAAACAAACAGGTGGGAGCTGGCAGAGGGCCCGGCTGTGTGGCTGAATGAGAGGAACAGCCGAGGGACATGAACAGCCGACAGCGTGTAGAGCGAAGATCAGTGGCCTCGCCAACCTTACAATATCTAATGACAGGACTGTGGAAAGTGAAATCCAAGTCCAGTAAACCAACTACACTGATTGTTGGATAAGATTAGATTAAGTTTGACTACAGATTAGATTACATGTGCTGTCACATAGATCCGGCACTGCACGCCATCATTTCTCTGGAAGCGCGTTGTCAACATGGATATATCTCATGCGGTGCGCAGCCTCAGGACTCTCTCCATGGTGATACAGAAGTCGTGTTTACTGCCTATAAAACCTGATCTTCTTTGATAAATCTGGTGCGATGGTGAAATCAGATGAAACAGTGTGTTCAAACAGCTGCAACATGGACGCAGATGGTGCTCGTACAATGATGCTGCGACAAACACTTTTTACAGACTCTTTGCACAACTTGATATTGAGTTTATAAGGTGGAGCAAATGATTTGAACTAGCTGTAACTGATTTTTGTCAAGTCTCTCCCCAGATTTCTGAGAGACTTTGGGGATATCGCAATTACTAGTTTGACATTGATGTCAGTCAATCAGCAGAGACTGTGTTCACAAACAACTGCTGTTCACATTTGCTAGAGAGGCCAAACATGTGGACCAGTAAACTAGAAATGTGGTCACATGTGGCTCAGGACACCTCTGAATGTGGCCCGAGTGATCGGAGCCCAGATGTGTCCTCAGTGCTCCTTGAATAAAAATGGGTGAAAGGAGCTGCAAGGTGTTCAAACAGTCTCAGAGCTCGATAAAAGCTTGTCCTATTTGAAATATACAGTGAAAGAAATTCAACTTTAATGATGCAATGATACTTTATCATAACATTTAATTAAGAAGCTACAGTTTTAAATCAAAAGTTACACTGTATACAATGATATCACATTACATTTTACTCTTAAAGTTAATTATTACATTTAATTATTTCTAATACTAATCTGCTACATTTCAGAGGGAAATGCTCTTTTACTCTACACTACATTTGATAGCTTTATTCACTTGTCACAAACAGATTAATAAACTTATGAATTAACTAATTAATATGTATTTTTGTAAGTTAATACAAATACGTTAATTGCCCACCTTTATTAGCTGCTCTACTGAAGTAATGTTGATATTAATGGATCAACAGTTACAATGCAAGCATAATGAATTTAACAATTAATTGTTAAGCTAATACTTTTGGTAATATCAGAATCAGAACCAGAGTTCCTTTATTAGTCCCGCAAAGTGGGAAATTTGTGTGTAACAGCATCCGAGGGACAGTTCAGTTTCACAACAAGCAATAATGTTAGTAACAAATGAACGAAAATAATTAGAATGTAAGAAATAGAAGAACAGACTTGTACATACATACTATGTACAAATATAAACAGTAAGTAAACATTTTTGAATGCTTAGCTTTTATTTGTAACAGTATTTCTGCTCTGTGGTATTCCCGCTTTTACCTCTTGAAATAAAAGATGTGATCAGGTCTCCTTCCTCTGTGAAGTGATTACAATTCATCCTGAGGCAAAAATGAACATCTGAGCCACATTTCACAGCAGTCGATCAACAGTTGTTGAGCCGTCTCGCTCGAAGCCCCAAACAATGACCTCATGGTGGCGCCAGAGGGAAAGCCAGAGGGCTCGTCATGTCTGTGCAACACCTCAAGTGTCCTGGTGGAAACAAGCGGCCGCAACGATCAGTGACAAACTAACGCCATATAAGAGGGAACTGAAAAGCAAACGTCAAAATAATAATATAATATCACATTTTGGAAATGTCACCTTAAAGACAACCCACGAGTAGTCCCCAGCCTGGTTCTCACCCTGGAGCATGTGAGCCTACATGTGCTCACAAGATAAATCTGCAAGGTCAACAGATAAAGAAATAATATATCAGTGAAGGGTGTTCTACAGAGAGCTGAAGGCACGCCGCCTCCGGTTTATCTCCACTAACAGTCGTGTTAGTGACGTCGTCTCATTGATTGGTCACCATAACCTGGAACTTAAACCTTGTACAGCTTTATTGTGATTCTCATCTTTTAGATAGATGGATAGAAAATGCTGAGCAAAGTGGAAGTTGAGGTGCAAGAGAAATAAGGTGTGGTTGTTTTTACAGTGATTAGTACCTTTTCATGTGGGTTGACATGTTTTGTTGACAATGTGGTTCAGTGAGTGCTGTAGTCATGTGTACAGTGTGTATGTGTGTGTGTGTGTGTACTAGTGAACAGTGTGTTGTCCATCTGTGTGGAAGTCACTGTCAGTGGAAGAGCATGCCAAATATTTCCAACAGGCTGACAGATAAAGACAACTCCACGCCAACAGACGTCCATCGTTAAAAACTACACCGCTCACACACAACTCATGCATGTTTTCATCGTCACATCCGTCACTGTACAAGTGTCACTGCAAACTGTTTTTATTGGCTGATATCAGGTGGAATTTAAGACGTTTGTTTTTGTGTAGGGCAAAAATCAGAGGAGGGATTGGAGAAAAGATGCCAAAGGTGAGGACTGTTACCTGAAAAGTGGTTGAAACTAGATGGCATTTGATTGTTAAACTACACTGATTTTACAAACAAGAAAGGGTATAGTTCAAGGTACTGAGTCCAAGTAGTTGAACATTTACATGAATACAAGAGACAGTGGAGGAGAAACCAGCTCACTCAGATGTCCAACATGATGTTCAGGATCATTACAGATGACCAGTTGTACATTTAATTAGATTTCATTTTAATGCCAACCAAACAGCTTTGCTCAGTGAGATGGTTCCTGGAACAGTGGACCCTTCCACCTCTCAAGCTTCAAACAGTGATCTGGGGACTTTATTTTCCCCAGGGTACAGCTTGTTTATCAGGTTAGGAAAAAAAAAAGACTGACTCACTCAAATGAATGTCAGTGATTCAATATTAGTATTAAAATGTTGTTTAATGCAGATTTAAGAAGTGGTTTCTTATTTTCATAGTGTTTTTAAGGTTTTAGAAGACTGGTCTTCGTCTGTGTGTGTCTGTGTTGCAGCATCTAACAGGCCGTTTGTCACCAGTGGCCTTCACCTCACAGAGAGCTGCAGAGGACGATGGTCCTGTCACAGACAGATGTGACGGAGCTGCCGCACACACAGACTCCAGTGACCGTGCCTGTGTGTGACATGTGTCACCTGCCACAGTTGTATGATGTAAGCCCTACCTCCCGGCTCAATGTTCCAGGAGCAGCAGCCGCATCGCAGACAGAATCCAGCCAGTCACAGGATGTGGAGCGTCACCCAGTGATGGAGCAGCTGCCCTCCTCTCCACCTGTGTACATCCTCACGGTGGACTTCTGTCATTTTATGCAAACAGAACAATCGCTTATTAGTCAAAGATGCCTATAGTATGGAGAAGTTCAAACAAGAAGAATGTGAGTATGAATAAATACAAGTCAAACACAGTGGGACAAACACACCACTTTTTACATCAAATAAGACAGAAGTCAATCTATAGCATTTGCTGAAATTACATGAAAACCCAGATACTTAACAATTTGTCACAGGTGGCATTTAACACAGTTTATAAAGTTTCTCCTCACTCAACAACTCACAAAATGGAGTGATTTTTAAAAGGAGCCTGTGATCGACAGGGGAACAGAGAGGGATTCTTCCATGTCAGCGAGCGCAGCCTTCCCTCGTCTGCATCTCTATCACACCTCCTGCTATAATACAGGACGACACCCGCCGCCTCCTCCCTTGGTGTTATCTGGGTTTGAGATGTGAGAGTCTGCCAGACTGTAGATAAAACACCATAATAATGTGTTTAGTCTGCAGGCAGCCAACCACAGGGGAATTTTATAGTCAACCCGCAGGTTGTCGTTATAGCCTATATACATCAGTCACTGGTTACTTTAAAGGCCTCAGTCTGATGGGTGGTCTATCCGACAACCCTTTTGGTCCGTTTATACACATTTCAGCTGTGCTAGGAACAGCATGCAATGTTGGTCAGTCCTACTGCTTTGGTCCAGATTCGAACATCACAACAACTATTGAATACTTTGTGATGGAACACTCCTGGCTCCCCAGTGGATGAATCTTACTGACTTTGACGATCCTGACTTTTCATCTAGAACCATCACGAGCTCGACATTTTTTTGGCTTTGAGTAAAATCTGTTTAGCAGGTAAACATACCTCCTGAACATCATGCATGGCAACATAGCATGTTAGCATGCTAACATTAGTATTACGCTCAAAGCACCACTGTGCCTAATGATGTGTTCCATTTGAATTTGGAATTTCTGAGTTTTCCAGTCAGCACTTTCAACCAGAACACCCTCGAAAGTTGAATTTCTCACTCAGAAAGTCAGCCACACCAACCTCAACCTAGCTAACAATCCTTAACCTAGCTAGGAATAGTATCCCAACTCATATGAAATAATTCCCTGTTCCAACTTCTGAAATAAATGGAATGCATCATAAGTACAGCCTCATGATCCACTACATAGATTTTAAATTGAACTAGATTCTGAACCTAAAGATGGTTCAGTTCAATAAGAATTGCTTGCCTGCCTCATATCCCAACACAGTTTTCTTACCTCTGGGTTTACTTCTTTATTAACATGCTGACCCCACCTGTTACTTCCTACTCTGCCACTGGGCTTTGTATTGTACAGTTGTCAAGGAAAGTTGTACGAATATAAAACATACAATGATAAACAAACAAAAAACAAAAAAATCATGATAGAAGTCATAAGTGATGTTGCTGTCTGTCAGCAGTTTAACAGACATCTCATTTGTAACGGAGCTCGATGGGGGAAGATCTTGTTTCTTTGCTCTAATAATGTTAGTTATCACCAGGTGGAATTAAAAGCAAAGAGTGAACAGTGCACTAGTATCCAGGTATAATGAAAACATAAGAGCCACCAGCATGGCTATAGATTCTGGGACACAACGAGTCTGGTTTGATGATAGCAGAGGGGAAAGTGTTACTGATACACAGCTCTGTTGAAGCTAACCAGCCTACTTCATCTTGTTTCAGACTGTAAGCTGTTCCAGTGTATCGTCCTGTGGCCACAATAATATGAGGCAGTTAGGATAGCTTTGACCTTTGACCCCTTTATTGCTTAAAATTATGATCCATTTTTGTTGCTCTTGCACTAATTCAAATTTCTCTTAATTCCTAAAATGTTGATGTAAATGCAGTTTACCACAGCGGCCGAAGATGACAGCATGTTAATATGTGCAGTTAAGGAGCAGATTGTCTCCTGAAGGGCAGCAGGACAGCAGTGCATTGTGGTTCTCTGAAACATTGTTATGACAAACTGGTGTTGCCGTGGCCCCATAACTTAGCATCTGTCACCGGGAGAGCCAAGGTGACACCCATCCATCAACATCTCATACTAGAGATGGCAGCAAGCCCAGGCTCACACACACAAACACAGACCTTGACTGCTGAGCCATATTGTCTCTGCCCTTAATCACGGTTAAACTAATGTGCAACACAAGACAATAAAAGGAGTTCACTTTGTAGCAGGGCTACATGTAGCTAAAAGGTTGAAGTCTTTCGAAATCAATCTATTAAAGTTGCTTGAAACATTTATGGCAGTCGAAGAGCTGACAGCTTTATTGAGCCCTGTAATTTTAATCAACTGACACATTATCCAGGCATGATGGGAACATTCAGATGTTATGGCAACATGATGGGATCGAGAGCGAAGGTATGTGATGGGATAAAGAGCCGCATACTACCTGCAGCTGAACAAATCTTATTGTCCTCACATGGGAGAAGATGCACAGATGCAGACATCGAACTAACTTTAAACACACTCTTGTATGTGGAGCAAACAGTTACAAGTGTTGCCTGTGCCCTGTGAGAGTCCAACCTGTAACCAAAAGCAAGTGAAAGAGATTTGCTCAGTGGAGGCCCCACACACAACACTAACACTCTTGTGTTTTGGGACTCTGTAACAAACATGCTTGGCAGCCTTTTTGGGCACCAATCCATGGCTTAATTAAAAGGTAACAAGCTCAGGGCCACTTTCAAGCTTGTCACCCATTTTTTTTTTCTTTGCTGAGATGCTGACTAAAATAAAGAATAGGCAAGTGTGTCAAATGCTCTTTCACAAGTGCCAACAATTCCCAAACTTCAGGTTTAGATAAAGCAACACCACAAGTAACACCTCAGACTAACATGTTGTTGTCTTCCACAAAAACACAAAGAACTCCCATCAGCAGTCTCTTTACAGTTGTTCCACACCTTACTGCCACTACCAACAGGTCTAGTGTGTATTATTCAGGAAGATTTAGGGGCAAATATTGAGTAAAATCATATTGTTATTACCATTAATACACTGAGAATCGTTGTATTTCTGTTACTTTTGAATGAGTCTTTCATATCTCCAGAGGGAGCAGGTCCACTTCCACAGAGTTGGTCATGTTGCACCATCAACACTGACTCCAGAGCAGGCCTTCCCTTTTTTTTTTTTCTTCTTTATTTTGCATTTTTGGTGGATGCCAGTGAGACAATGACTGTTCTACTGGTTTCAGTCTGCAACCTCGCAGCTAGATGGCGCTGAGTCCTACACATTGGACCTTTAAAAACATTGTCTTTCTTGGATACTTTGTGCATAGCAACACATGAATTCCTCTTGATGGTTATGATGATAACAGTTACATTAGATGATGAACACATATCATCAGTTGCACTACTTGGTACTAAACAAACCCTCACAAATGCTCATATAATTATCAGTGACTCAACCAGTTCATGACTACTCTGTGCTAATGCCATCAGGACTGCTCGTCAGATTGCCAATGAAACAAGCAGACAGAAGTTGGGCTTCCCTCCAGGAGCTGCAACTGTTAACAGCTAAACACAAACTACAGCTAAGGATGATGGGAATGTCATCAGTATTGCAGTTGTTTGATCATAACCCAAACTTTTTGTAAAATTACCCTCTGATGGGATGAAGTCTGTCCCTTGGGGAGCCTGAATATCTGTACAGAATCTAATGGTAATTCATCCAATAGTAACTGGGATATTTCAGTTTGGACAAAAGCATTCAACCAGCTGCTATTGCTGTCAAAAATGCACCGCAAAAATAGTATCTTATGTCCAGATGTATTACATTAGATCCTAATTTTTACTACATTTCACCAAAATAAGGTGTTGCACTTTGGGATCTGGAACCATCCTCCACTTTAGAAATACATTTGGACTAAAACCACATAGAGAAGCTTTATATGTCACATTTTATAGATTAACAACAGGATGAAGAGGTCTTCCCATTCACACACTCCCTGACTCCCCTGTCTCTCTGCATCTGGAGTAAGACGACTGTAGGCAGATGTAGGTGAGATTAATACAGATCTCCCAGCACCACCTTTCAGTCTGGACACTTCTCGGACGAGTGTTACCCTTCCTGGGGAAATTTAATCCTCTCCACTGTCCAGGGCCAGACCCAAGTGAGGGTTAATGCTTTCTGCACATTGACAGAGGAGGACAGGAGGAGGTGAGGAAGGAAGGTGGGGAAAGATAAGGAGGAGGACGTGGAGGAAGAGATGTAGAAAGAGGAAATGCAAGAGAAGGTGGTAGATGTGCTGTAAAACAGAATGATGATGCAGGATGATTGGACATTAGAAAGAATAAGAGCAGGAAATGAGAAAGAATGAGGAGGAGGATGAAGAGAGACATTCATGTCTGACCTCCTGTGGTGTGTGTATCTCAGCAGCAGCAGTGGGTCCAGACCGAAAACGATGGGAAATTTGCAAGGAGACTGGGGGAAGTACCACAGCCCCTGACCCTGTCAGACAGAAACCCCTCGCAGCAGGAGGCTGACAGAAAGGAAAAGGGAGTGTGGGACGAGAGCGAATTCAAGCCAGACAGAAGACTGGAAAGACGCCTTTCTGAGTTAGGGAGGATGTGGTTCAGAAACAGAGAACCTACAGTAAATTTCACAAGGAAGACAAGAGAAGTAAAATAAGCCCTGAGACATGGAGGGGGGCTGAATTCTAAAGGCTTTTTTCAGTGATGAATTAAGAATAGCAGAATGCAACAAACAGTACCATGTGTCACAACACCATGCTTTGTGTGAGGATTACGTAACTGGCCAGTTTTGCACAGAATAAATCCGTCTTGTCTGTATTTCTCTTATACTCAGTTCAGGGTTCACTGCTGTGTCAAAAAAGGCTTTTGGCAGCTTTAATCTGCAAATATCTGCCAATTAGTTGTTGTGTTACTGTGTTCATGTGGTGATGTAGAGAGTTGGACAGGAAGTTAGCTAAACTAGTGGGGAACACCACACTCTACAGTTCTCCTCACCTCTCCAGAGCATTTTAGCATCTTTCAGCTGTTAGTTTTAGTTTTACTGCTTCCACTGACTGAATGCTAATTGTGCTCTTTGTATGCTTGATGTGTGAATGAGAAACTGCATGCTAACATGTTGTCCATGTCATTTTAAAAATGTAATAATTTGTTGGTATTGTGTTTCAGCTTGTTGAACTGCGGGTAAAAATGAATCTCACATATTCAATACACAACGCATGTTCATAAGCAGACACACTATGTCAGTGCAGAGGTGACCTTTGCTCTTTTTCTTTTTAGTTTACTCTTAACATACAACCTACACATTCAATGCAAACTACATACAAACCTATCGAGCAGCTGTTGCTGTGGTAAACAGCTGATCCTCCTCCTTTCCAGAGGTGAAATATCTGCACTTGCCCTCTGACCCATGTGGTCAAACACACATACAGTATGCCTCCAGAGGACAAGAGGGAGCCAGCAACACGGCAGCATCAGGTCAAAGGCCAAACCTTGTACTCAGAAACAAAAGCAGTTCAGTGTAATTAAAGCAGTTATTCACTGTTCTTATCTTTTCCCCCACAAACATGAAGAAATGTACTGTACATTGACATGGACATAATTCCATAATAAGTGTCTGTGCTAGATGATTTGTTATAAAGTGTTGCAGCAGAGTCTGAGCAGGAGTGCCCTGCAGGCAGAGTCCAGTTCAGCGTGCACACAGCTGAAACAGGGGACCCTGTTCTCCCCTCTGCCCTGACCGCTCAGCAAGACTACCCCATAAATCAGTCTCGCCCCGGGGCAGGATGGCCTGTCTGCTGAGCTATCTGTCTTCTCCAACACCCACAAGGAGGGTGACGTGCCGCTTCAAACGGCATCACATCTGCTGGTGTCATGTTGGTGCTTGACCAACACCATCAGCTGATCATAGCTCTTTACCTTCACTTCCCTTCTTATCCACATCATCTCTCTCTGTGCCTGTCAGCTCATCCATCTCTCCGGACCTGACTGACTGGCTCAGTGTCTTCTTCTTCTTGATATATATTTCTGTTTAAGATAAGATGATAAAGCTTTTTCTTTTTCCTTTTTTATCCCTGTGGGGACATTGAGTCAGGCAGTGGCAAATGCAACAGTATGAAGAAAAGTATAGGAGTATACATGGGCAAGACAGAGTACAGAAATCAGTCTGATACAGTGGCTCTACAATAGAAATATAGCAGCAGTGTCATTAATAGTACTTTTCAGATGTTTTATATGGTACACTCATATTCAAACATTTAATTGAACTATTGAGATTTAAGCACGCAACACTGTCTTTTCTAAGAGGAAATACTGTATTATTCTCTCGTCCACAAACATCCCTACATCAAATGCATATTATACAGATGCTTCAGCTCTGACCTTTGAATTTCTGTGACTTTTGGTGATCTCTGATTCAAGATGCATTCTCACTACACTGGAATCTAGATGAGACCTCCATCCAGATGCATGTAACATGAGATGTAAATTAACCTGTTATGTGTTGTGTGAGGTTTTCTGCTGCTGACTTGACATCTGACACCACCGATGAAGGCAGAGAAAACATCTAAGTGATCGATATCACAAAAATGTAACCGTCTCTTTCTATTCATGGTGATCCTGCGAGCAGTATCAATGCAGGCCACAAGATGGGGATAGACAGCCATACATACGACACAGACAAACTGCCTGTGGTGGTTTGTGGTATGGAGGGGTGAAGGCTGCCTCATACAAAACATAAAATAAAACAAATAGTGATTAGTTTGATAACATAGACATAGATTCATTGAAAGATTAGAGACAAAAAATAATATTGAATATATGAAATAAGGCCAGTGGTGATTCAAACAAAATGAAGTTGTTTATATGCTGATAAGCATCTTAGTAAACAGTCAAAGCTCAAGTTAATCACTTTTAAATAATGACCTCAACGGTGTATACAAAATTAAAATCACATTTTCTACAGAGCTGGCAAAGACCTAATACACCGAGGCTTCTCCATCCTGCAGGAATCTCTCCTTTTCTCTGCTGTAGACATTTCTCATCTGGTGAAGCAGAAAAGGTCCAGGATAGTTGTGTTCTATTCATATCTTATTTAGCTAAAAGTCTTAAAAGAATATACCACAGGACTACATAAAAAAAAAAAAAAAAAATCAGTCATGGATTCTTTAATCATCTGATGAAATGTTTAATTCTGCTACACCAATTTTCCAACACAATGAAATGATTCCTATGCCAAATGGGTCAATATCGCATCATAGTGCAGAAATTAACATTGGGACACACACTGCTGAAAACACGACCCGACTGAAATCCAGTTTGACCTGCAGAGAATGTTTGACAGCAGAATCACTGGTGATTAATTTCTCTATGAAGTTGATTATGTCCTCTCATAGAACCATCTCTGCCCGTGGTGTGCCACAGGGCTCAATCCAAGGCCTCCTACTGACGAGTTTGTTAAGTATGAGAACGTTTCCACTAAAGCCTACCAGTAATCCTGTTCTCTCTGGCTGCCTGTGGGTAAGTGTAAATGCACCACAATTAGTAAATCATACTGCTGCAAGGAGGTGACTGAGAGCAGTACACGAAACTATATTTATTTGTTCAGGTTTAAACTACACATGACTGGTTGTGTTCATGAGATGACAGCTGCCAGCAGGCTGCGAGGATCACAGCTTTTTAATTTGCCTTCAGATACTCTTTATTCAGACGACACTGTTCACTTCCTAATCTGTTGTTTAATTAGTCAGAGACCCAATCCTCCCAAGTGTATGTGCGTTTTTTTGTCCATGCGTGGCCACTGTAGCCTGTATCATAGACAGGCGAGTAGTGGATTATGGGTGATGACTCAGAATTAATTGCTCTGCTCTGTAAATGTTTGTCAGAGGCCCTTCTGCCCCGTCTCCTCTCGCATGTGAAACCCTATAGAAGAGCATTTCCCATACAGCGAGTTAAGCTCCAATATCCTGACTTACACATGGCTAAAGAGTTCCAGACCCGGGTAACAATAACAAATCTAACAAACCTATGATTTGGTTTATCCCTACATAGAAGCAGTTGAAAAGGCATGACTTAAAGTTAAAAAAAAAACAAACAAACAAAACAAAAACTTTTTATACACCTTTCAATATATACAATATTTAAAAGTGACTGTATAGACTGTGTGCTAATCTATGCACATGCACTTTGTGTGCTGTGAGCAGGACGCAGCGTAACAAGGTGTCAGATAATATTAATCTAAAAGTGACATGAGCCAGTCTTCATCATAAAATCCTCCTAAAATCCAGTGAAAAAAGCTGTTTGAAAACATGACCAAACATTTTTAAAATCTTCCACACAAATATGTTTTACACACACATGGAGACTGGACTGATATCATGAAAAGAGTAACAGCAGATGTCTTCAAGGATGATCAACTGTTGAAGATGTTGTCTGGCACATAAGGCTGAAGTAGCATCATGTCTTATTCTCCTGCAGCAGATGTGTGTGAGCAATACTGTGAGTAGAGTTAATAATATCACTCTACAGTGAAACAGAACTGATCTTTTTTTTTTTTTTGCGAAATGTGTGATAAATGACTAATAAGCTCTTGCTCATGGGATGAGAAAATAAGCCACATTTGCATCTCTTGTTTGCTTGCTGAACATTTTAAGTGCTTTAATTTGCTGGTCCTGTGCACCCTGAGAATCGTCTGCTGCTAATTGGTTCTTTAGTGTGTATCAAAAGCGTAGCTGCTGTATGCATGCTCTAATAACAGCTTCATTATACACCAGTTCCTTCAGTGCACTTTTGTTGGTTTACAAAGTGGTGTTTGCCAATAAGGGTGGCCTTGAGGCAGCAGGAATGCTATGAATAACTGATTAAAGAGCTGTTTTCTTAGTCAGGTTCTACAGCTGCCGGTGTGCTGCCAATGCTGTGCAGCTATTGAATGGGGGAAAAAAATGCAGAAAAATTACCATACCACGCGCTGAGAAACAATTTATTCACTTCCCCCTTCTGCCAATTACAATTCATTTGATCTTATGAAGCATTTCCCTTTGCAGGTCACTCACACACATCAGACATGTTGCTCCGATGTTCACAAGATGCCGATTCTTGCTCTCTCTGCACTGTGAACTGCAGTCTTGCTGCAGCATGTGCAGACAATAAATACTGACCTCAACAGCTCAAATAGTGATTACTGGAGGAATCATTTTGAGAGAGTGTGTAATCCTCAGAACTTTCTACTCTCTGGGCATGACATGACCTGCAACTTCGACTTTAGCCATTAAGAAACCATCAGCACACAATCCAGTGCTTATCCTCGGGGCTCAGAAAACAAACAGACACATTGTCACACAACGAGTGGTGACTAATATGAGAAAATAAGCGTAATCCATTGTCAGGAATCTATTCAAATCCTCAAATGAGCTTGACTTGGAAGTCATCAACAAGGCTGATGAAGACCAGCTCAGATAATAACACCATGCACCTACTCTTGGCTGTTGTGTTTTGTCTCTTCGATTTCATTGGTTTTGTTTTTCATTTAGTGCAACACTTGATTTAATGTATGTCTTCCCATGTTTCCATGGAAGTCACATCACAGAAAGAGCCATATTGTGTTTTGCTCTTCGCACCTTTTTTGATTTGTAATCTGAGATGAGCGATGTCAGGAAGCGATTTCCTTTTGTTGTGTATGATCGTGTTTAAACGACTCTTCTCCAGTCTGCCAGCAGGTAATAGTCCCTGTGTGTTGTGGGTGTGTGCATGTGCGTGAAACATGTTTATGCAGACACTGGGGGCAAGATGAGGGGATTTCTCTTATCAAAGAGGACAGCCGCACAGCCTCAAAGTTAAATTGAGTGCTTTCCCAGATCATGTTTCTCATTCATGAAACAGCCTCCACATCAGACCTGGGCAGAAAGTCTGTTTTATGGATGCTGCCTGGGAAGGATATTTAGAGCCGGCATGATATGTGTGGACAATGTCTTGTATAGATTTGAATAGAACATGATTTAAAATGTCAATGAAATTATGACAACCACTGGTTTCCCTCATTTCTAACTGAATTAATGCTTCTCCTGGTTTGATGTTTGCATTCCTGTAAGAAACGAGCACTGTATGTGTTGCTTGTATGTGTGCATGTCAGTGTGTGTGGTATGGTAGGGTAGATGTTGGGGACTGGAGAAATGCCTGTTTGTGTGTTTCTGTGCCTGAGATGATGAAAACTCCATGGTTGGATGCTTGGCGCTGCTGCGTGGGAGGATGTGAGCAGATGCTTGCCAGAGCACCCTCAATCCATGTAACCTCTCACTGTTGGCCCCTCCACCTTTAGCAGAACTTTGACACAGAATATCTGCTTATCTCATCTCAACGTTTGCAGGCCATAGACTTTGTGAGCGCTTGTTATTTTATCCGTTCCTCACTAAAGACAATTAGTGAAACACCTGGGGCAGAGGATACGAGTCTGGGCGTCAACACTCCCACTGAACAGATTGATTATTTAAATAAAACATGCTGTAAAACAGAGTGTAAACAGTCATTACCCCGAGCGACGACTGAGTCATAATTTTCACAGGGATTTGCAGCGATATTAGGTGGAAGTCTGGCATATTTAAAGTCGATCCCTGATTACAGTGAAAACTTATCTGTAAAACATTTATAAAGTCTTTGCCTCATACACACACACACACACACACACACACACACACACACACACCATCAAGACCCAGCATGCCTTGATGTGTACAGTAATTTAATAAGGCTTGCTGCAGGCGGCAGCTTAGTTAAAAGGAAGAGCGCTGATTTGAAAGCTAATGTCTCGTCCTGTTAGATGTAATGTATTAGTGAGCGTCGTGATGTTAAACTTGAAACCTGAGCTACACACACAGGCTGCTTTGTGGGGGAACCACAGGCCGAGCTCAGCCTCGTCATTACCTAAAATTTAAGTCTGTGAAGGTAAAGATTAGGTGTAACAGAGGAGACTGCAGCAACATGAATGGCATGTGGCAAACAAAAAGTGAGTCTTTGTGTACACTCCTTCCTTTTCTGTCCCAGAAAATCTTCAGAATTAAAAATTGTGTTATTAAATTGCAAACTAATATAAATATAATGCCAAGTAAACATGTCTTGCTGTTAGTAACTGAAAGGCAATGCCTTTGCAAAAAAGGTGGCACATGATTGGATGAGCCATCTGTTTATCATCTTCAATCAGAGGCTAACTTCAACCAATCACTTCGACAGCAGGAGAGCGAGCACATGGGTTAATCAAACTCTCAGTCAGCTTTTGCTTTTCTTCAGTTATGATATGACAGATGCTATAGTGGCCTCTACGTTACACTCATGGGGGGTCCACCATTGTGGATTTGAGAGAAACACCTACAGCATGCTGCAGCAGCCAGTAGTTCCTCAGGGACACTACTGTGGTCTGGCCACAAGCACATTAACTTTCTGATTGTACTGTATTGTGGACAAGATTATCAGTAAATATAGATTCGGATTCAGATTCATTCTTTACTGTCATCTGTGGAGGGAATTTATTTTAACACTGTACACATGATGACATGCAGAACAGGGTGAAAAAAACAACACATAAGAGTTCCATAGAGTGCTTGGGTTATATAGAAGTCTTATAGCTGAGGATATGACTCCTCCTAAAGCAACTTTTTATACTGATTGGTTGTCTGTATATCTGGTCAGAGGGATGGAGTGTGAAGCATTGGTTGAAGGGATGGCATGGGTCGTGTGCTAATGCTAGTTATCTTGTTTTTGAATAAATATAATACTTTTTCACTTTCCTTACAACCCTGTGTTTGCAGGCATTCCATTCAGGATACATAAAGCCCCAACAACCTTCCCCGTAATGAGACTCGGATGAGTATAGTAGGTAGTCAAAGTCCTCTTTGTAACTGCTTGCTGAGATCTTTGCTTTATAACACACAGTATCAAGTGAAAGTGGATAAGACAAGCATTTCAACTCTTCTCATTTTAGGACTGCAGTTGTTGGACAGCGTGAGAACAAAATAACCTGCGCGAAAAAAATATTTGAAAGAACAAAAGTGAGGGGGTACAGTATAAACTTAACTTTCCACTGTTTTCTGGGAAAAGGACTGTTTTTAGCTGTTCAGATTAATGTTATTGATTAGAAATGTATCCCTTTGAGATAAAACTATGGTCCATAAAATATGTAGTGAGAAAATGTCAAGATTCATGAAGCAGCAGCAGACCTTTTGAAAAGCACAGATTTAATTAATAAGTGTGGTTAAGGGCTGCCATCGTTAATGTTATTAATCACACCTGTCCTATGAAAATCAGCCGACTGCCTATTGGCATCAAAGATCCATCAAACTGATTAGGTAGAAAAGAAGGAGATGACATTTCCTACCACCTATAGTCTTTCCTGTTAAACAGCATTACATAGAGGAAATCTATAATGTTTTTAAAGGCTAGTAGTCTGCAGTGGTGTGCATCCCTGGCATGTAAACAAGCGTCAGGCCTGGGATGATGTCACGTCTCGAGCTGTAAGAGTGTGTCGTTTTGCCTCCACACTGTGAACTCAGAGAAAGAGAAGGATGGGAGATTCAGCTGAGCAACAGAATGGCCACTCATTCAGTCCAATCAGGGCGGAAAATTGAGAGACAAGAGACCCCCTTCCCCTCTGGACTTAGTCTCAACACACTCACACACACACACACACACACACACACACACACACACACACACACACACACACACACACACACACACACACACTTGCACATTGAGGATGACTGGCTTCCTGTGGTCCTGGCAGCAGTTGAAAGTGGTCGGCGGGATCAGACGAATTGAGTTAGTCCTCTATTGTAACAGATGACTAGAGGAGCCGTGTCACCACTCTGAAGCTGCCCGCCACTCCGCTGCAGGGTGGGAGGGGCTCGTCAAAGGATGAGCTCATGTGCGAGCGGTTGCTCTTGTTGTCATTATTTACTGTTGCTGGTGTCAGGTCCCACTGACATGCAGCTTGTTTGTGGGCAGGAGCACAGATTAGAAACCATAAGAAGTCTGTAAAGACACCAATGCATTGGTTACAGAAGACATCGTTGTCAAATGTACCTCATCCATTACAAGTCAGAATCTCCTGCAGTTCTTAGATAGCAGATACATTCTGCTGCTACTTTGTCTGATCTTATACATCATGTTGAGCCATTGCAGGTTTTAGCTTTGCCTAGTCTGGAATTGGTCAGTATATCTGTGTGTGAGCTGAACAGTCATACGTCATACAGTGTCTAATTTATGTCTCATCCAAATGAGTCAGTTAACCACTAAATTAAACAAAACTTTCCTAAAAGTCGCTATAATAAGTAATTCTTATAAACACAATGAACCAAATGCCCACATATAAGGTGAAACTTATCACTCTTCAGTCCAGTTGCTTTAAATGCATACAGATAACAGGAGTTTGCTTGCAGTACATTCACTTATTCTTCCCAGTCTGTTCTGTAGGGGAAAAAAAGGACATCCAAATACAAGTCATAAAAAATGTGGGTCGCTTTAGTATAAATAGAGAGGGGTGGGGTTGATGGAGCGATCAGTGAAACATCAAACTTTTACCCTTCAGGTGTGATGTTGCCCAAACCGAACCCAAGTGCCACAGTTATGTGATTATCTACCACAATAACTAAGATCTCCTGTCCATGGATGATGATGAAGATCACCTGACCTTGGACCATGGGAAGGACGGGCTTATCACCTGCATGAAGACATGCTTGACTTTGGGGTTTTGCACTGCATGCAATTTGAAAAATGTTACGTCCTGTTATTTGTGCACAGATTGATGAGACTGGATTGCACTCCTAGTGTTGTTGAACCTGGGTAATTATTATTCGATAATCACAATCTATGCTCTCATCAGCATTGTATCCATACACAGGCAGCTGTTTACAGCAAATTGCTCTGATAAAACCACTACATAGTACCTGTCCGGCACCAAACAACAGACAGACCACATTCACCATGTATAACTTTGAAAAGTGAGACAATGTACATGTTGTTCAAAAACTCTATTATTATAGGCTCTCTTCACATTACATTGGATAAAAGGAACTGCTTTTCAATTTGTTTTCAGTTGCAGCGACACAGAGAGCACAATATGTGTCATATTAAAACTGTTGTAAAATGTTTTCACAGCAGTAATCGGTCTTCATGAGCTGTTTGTGTACCACATTTGCAAAAACAACATGACTTCTGGACATACAATCCTTGACACAAAACCAGCCATATAGTACAGGTCAACTGTGAAAGCAGCCTATTACGACCCATAATGCCTTTTCTTGTTGGGTGACGACCCCTAGTGGCCATTGTAATTATTATGGCAGTAAAGGAGGCAATCCAGTGAAGTAGTATAAAGAGGGAGACAGACGGAACAGGGAGGAGGTCGGGGATGCACGGTCGGATTAACAAACACAGGCTGTGTGACCGCTCTTTGTGTCCAGATGGAGGAAACAGGGGAAATTTCTGTATAACAAGGACAGTAATATTACAATAAACAATAATGATAGTAAAAAAAATAAACAATATGATAAAAAGGTAAGAAGTAGAAGACACTCGTATATGCATAATTTTGTACAATATGAACAGTGTAATTGTAAACAGTTGCAGTGTATTGTATTGTGTGCATGGTAAAGCTACATCCATATAAAATGTTGTACACAGTTATGTATGTAATGTAGGTACATTCTTAACTAAAGTTACATAAGTAACCCAAACCATAATGTTTCCTAAACCTGACCTGATGCAGTTTAATTGCCACAGCAGTAGTGAGGTTATGGTGAAGGTCCAATACTCCTGTTGCTGGTCCGCTGCTGGTTTTGCAGGTGACATGTACGTCATTTTGGGTGTGACTGGCATCAACCTCTTCAGTCATTTAGGTATGAGGATGTGCTGCTTCTGGATGGGGAGAAGAGATAGTAGTGACCTCAGGCTGCATCCTAGATAAATGTAGATAGTTCATATGGTGATGAAGAATATACGATAACACTGATGTGATATTTGGAGCTTTGACATTATAAACCTGCCTCTGGGCTCACAGCTCTTATTACAACAGAAATAATGAACTATTGTCACACTGATGGCTATATTACCTTCATTAGTGAGGCGAATGAAAGATTATGAAGAGGGAAGACCTCTGCTCTCTGTAGTTAACTTGGCTGTGGTGTGTATGAATGAGCCTCAGTTCTCTGTCTCTCTGATACTGATATTAAATCACTCTCAGCCCAGGAGACAAAGCCTCCCACAAAGTAGTAAACCCTTAACTCCTCAACACTCCTCTTCAACAATAAATCACTGAACATCCTCTGAATTCCCCGTAAATCCAAATTAAAACGTGTCAGATTTTATGTTCATGGACTTTGCATCAACGCGGGTGACTGGCAAAGTGACGACTTGATGAAAAGGGGTCAGCATCATGTTTTAAAACAGTCAGTTAATGTTTAAACTGAAAAAAACAAGAAGAGCTTCTTGCTGCCTCGGTGCCGGTGCTATACTGGGACTGAATTGGCCGCGGAGTCTTAATTGAGATCTCATCTGTTAAGTGGGCTTTTGCAGCTGCCTCTGCTCAGAGCATTACAGTGATTTACAGTCCAGACAAAGATGCATTTTCTCACGTTCTAAAACTTTCTGAACTGTCAGATGTTCTCTCCAGCTGAGAGACACACTGAATCACTGCAATAGGAAACAATACCTCCCCTAACAGTGAAAAACACTCAGATATTATGTATGGAATACAGACCGATATTCGGCTGCAATAGATTCAGATTATTCTGTAAAAACAATAAGTATATGTTTGCAATGTATATGATCATTTTCCTTCTGTGCCAAATAACTGAGGCCTGCATTACAGCTGTGATCTGGTATAGGACAGGACAAACATTGCACCTTTTCAGTGGCCACAGCAGCACTCCTCTGCTCAGTCTCAATACTTTATACAGCAAGATGACTACAATTTGGAAACTCTATAACCACAGCATTCATTTTATCTTCCGTTTTCATTGCATTAGGTAATGTATGAGCTTTTTCTTCTCGTCAGGTACTGATCTCACTGAAATGAAAGAGGTGATCTAGTGTCGCTGTGAATGTAGCCTTACATGGCATTCACACTGAAAACAGCACTCAGTCAGAATAATGCAAGAAGCTGGATTTGTGCACCTGACAGTAGTAGACTGTCAGACAAGTTCTCGTCCGTTGAAAATACAGTTTTGTGTCGATAGCAATATCACATGTATTTAAACTTATATGCAATATGAAAGACAGAGTGGAAAGCAGTATGCATCCGACTGTGCTCTACACATTTGCTTTCACACGTGCAGTTCCTCTGTATTTTCAGAGTAGCAGTGAATACTTGATTTTGCATTGCACTGATGTTGAATTGCATTTGAGTAATGTTCAGTATTTGTGCTGGAAAACGCTTAGAACAGGTGTCACAATTTGAAGATGACAATGGAGAAACATGTTTTTAAATGTGTCTCATGTCTCAGGAGAGGTAGAATGTAAAGTTTTCATCCACAACAGCATAATTAAGGTTATTGTTTGGCGGGGACCTCTAGTGGCTATAATGTAAAGGAGTTGACAAAATGATAAAAGTTTGGACAGTAAGGACGATGGGGTTGGTTCTGTTCATTATTACAAGCCAACAGGGACGACAGGTGTTAAAGTCACACCGCTGGATAATTTTAATGACGCCTGAAAAGATTTTTAGCCATTTTAGTGGCGACTAAACCAGGGGCTTTTGTAATGAGCTGTGAAGACATTTTCATCCCGTTTTATGGTGACAAAACTGTCCAGCGTTTCATGTGGTGACCAAAACCAGCTATTTTTCACCAGAAGTCGCACCAGGCAAGGTGGCCCAAACAGGTATTTTAAGCCAAACCATGATGCTTTCCTACCCTAACCATGTGGATTTTGTCCATACACCTAAGTAGAGCATAAGCACAACATTGTGACAAAAGAGAGATGTAAAATGCAACCAAAAAAGAAATAAATAAAAACCAGAAAGTTGCAAAAGTTTAAACTTTTCTGTGGTTTTGCAGAAACTTTGTTGGCTAATTCATTCTGGATATTGGTGTGTAACTTCACAACAAAGCATGATCTTTTCCTTAACCCAACCAAGCACTTGTCACATAACCCTTACCAACATCACCATTTTACTATGTTTACCATGCCTGTCACTGATACTCTACAATGGTCACATGTTTTTGACCTGTTCAGGTTAAGATATGAGGATGTGTTGAACAAACGCATTAAGTCCCTCTTGCATGGTCCCCCTCCTCCATTGACACAAGAATTACAACTATGTGGAAATAGAGGTCCATAATAACGACATTGAAAAATCACTTGCCTGTATTGTCTCTAGAATCCTTTTGGCAAACAAAGCCTGTTATTTCTTTGAAACGTTTTCATCCTGTCATCATTAATTTCCTCAGGAAGTCACGCCCCCTCAGAATCCACTGCCATCTTTTGAACCCCAGCAGTTTACACAAAGACTCTCTCTTTGGCAGTTGGGCAAAGGCTTGTTAAGACAGTAGTTTATTGTGTGTTTTAAACATGAGGTGTTTTAGCAGGTAGCAAGTGATGTGCCTCAGGTTCATGGGAACATGAATGTTGAGGGGTGTGCTGCTAACAGCTGTGAAAGATGGTCACCACATGCAAGATGCCAAATCACTGCAACATGCTATATGCAACCAACAATGACAAAAAAAGGTAAACTAATTTCTTTCCAAGTGGCAAAGTCAGCAAAGTAAACTTTCCAGTTGGAAAAATCCACACAGAGCCACAGCAGTGGTAGTAATAATTGTAGTAATAGTGTGTGTAATCAGTGTACCGCTAATGTTTGAAGTCTTTTCATCATCGCCGCCAAGTTTCATCAGCGTACTGTCCTGCCACTGAAGCCTCCAGTGTTTGTGACTGCCTGCCAACTCTCTGATGTCACTCATATCGCGTGATGCCACTCCTGGTAACTGATGCATCCGGAACAAAAAGTAGGAACAATGGGATCATGTGGCGCTCATGTGATCGATGTTTTGAGATAATCTTATTCGTATATATTGGAACACAGCATCCTATTGTCTCAGTGACACAAACACAAACTCCTCAGATCTGTGGCCTGCAGGACTGAAACGACACACTGTCCGCAAAACAAAAGCGAGAAGAGAGAGGAAGAGGGGGTTTCCCTGCACTAGGGAGGTGAAGATGAAGAACATGTCTTGTCTGGTGCTGCTTTGTCTAGTTTTGATCCATTGCTTGATTCATTACTAACCCCGCGGCTACATGCAGATCATGAAAAACACGTGCGTACTGCTTTTTTCCCCCTCCAGGAATCCATCTGCTAATAACATTGCTGCAATCTAATATGCACCTGCAGACATACACTACCTCAAATAAGTTAGTCTTTGTATTCGAGTATTGATTCACTTGACTTCATCTCTGGCTGTAAGAGGGGCTTTCTGTGCTTGCACCTTGAGCTGTAGCTTTTGTTAACTCAGCAGGCTTGAGACCACATAGTGAATAGACTGCATGGTGCAGCAATATCCTGCCCTGTACTGTGTAGGTTGAGTAGGGTCGGGGACAATGAAGCTGGTGTGTACGTATAGGTGGGTGTGTGTGTGTGTGTGTGTGTGTGTGTGTGTGTGTGTGTGTGTATAATCCCATTTGAAATGATCTCACCTCTTTTCAGGTCACTTCATCATTGAGGCCCTTCGCCTTTTGTCCTCTCCTCTCTCTCGCTGTATTTCCTTCTGTGTTTTCCTTTTCATTGAAAAAACAAATTGGCTTACCCACACACACACTTGGGATAATGCACACACATGCACGGATGCACACACACACACACACACACACACACACACACACACACACACACATGCACACCAGAGAGAAGAGATGAGATAGAAAAGTCAACATCGACTGCAATAATCCAGGGCTGTCCCCTTGGAGGACGGGGTGCCAGGGCGTTTGTCTTTGCCCATTGTCCAGCCGCAGAGGCCAGACACAGGGGAGGGTTTCCAGCTTCTGCCCCCAGACAATGAGGCCCTTGGAGGGGGCCAGGACTGACAAATACAACAAGGGCCCTGGTTCAGATAGAGGAAGGGGTCAGAGGGGTCATTTCACTTCACCTCAATGTGTTTGACTTTTGGTTTTGGCTGTCAGAAAGTGATCTCTCCTCAAGGAATTCAGTCTGAAGTTGTCTCAGGTGAAGCAAAGAGGCTTTACAGATTAAAAACAAGTTGCCATCACAGATTTGGAATATTTTAGATCTCCACAATGCCCCAAGATATCCCCTTGGTTAAACTGGTGCTTCCAAAGATGTAGCTACGATCACCCTGCCAGCAAGACACCATTTAACATAAAATAAATGACCTCCCTGTGGTTCAAAGTTCTCTTATGCTCTCTGCCTCCCTCCAACTTTGTGGCGCATTTTACAAACAAGCAATACATATTTATAAATACATCAAAGGGCGGCCCTTCCACCCTCGGCCCGTCAGAGAAGCCACAAATTGAGATCCATGTGCAGAAGTCAGAGGATGAGATTATCCCTAGAAAGAGAGGATCTAAATACAGCCGGCCGACGTGCCTTCCCCCCGTCGCGCCCTGGTGAACCTGCTGGTTTTTCTGCTCCTGGTTGCTTGGTGTATTTTTACAAGAGATGTTTATCCCCAAAATGCCAGTTGAGCTGTAATTTTGGGTCGTCCATCCGTCTCCGTGTCTGTCTGCTGTTCTCTTGGGGAGGAAAGAGGTTGTGGCTGCTGACCGCCAGCGCAGACCGAGGTCGAGCTGCTCGTACAGTCTCTCCTCTGACTGACACAGTAACACTCATGAAACATGCATCATGTCTGATGTGGTGAGGACGCTGCCTCTGTGTGCTGGCTCCTCAAAAGAGAAGAAGAACTGCCGGTTGGTACGGTTTCATTTGAATTTGTGCTTTGAAGGCTGCAATTCAGCAAATATCCAGCACAATAACATCCAGCTGTCTACTTTCCTACGACACGTGGAGCATGAGTCATCTGAGGTCCAGCAGAACAATCTCCTTTGATAACTACAGGGACTGCACTCCAGGCCTGAGAATTTCCCAAAATATTATTAAGTAATAATATAATATCTTTACAGTGACAACTGGAAAATAAAGGCTAATCAATTCAACTTACTTCCTTCTCACTGTTGTAAATTGGAAGCAGGCCCTCATACCTGCCAACACTTCTGATTTTAGAGAAGCCTCCCTATTTTCAACCCTTTCTCCCTCTGTGCTCCCTGTGTTGAGGGTAGACCATTTTCTCAAATGCCTCAAAGCCTAATGTGAGCAGGTATGGACTCAAACGTTGTCAGTGCCATTTTCCAGTTGGTGTCTCCAATCACTCCATTTTTACTCAATCTTTCCCGTGTTGAGGCAGCAGTTTTTGTGCTGTCGTGTGGCAGTAATTGTTTTTTTTCTGATTTTCAAAAAAGGGGGGAAAAATAAATAATTCTTCTCACACAGAACAGACAGAAAATGATGGACAGAGCAAACATGGTAACTGCAATCTCAGTTACTTGTGTTGTGCTTTGGTTTATGCGGTACACTGCAGGTATAGATAGATACATTCACATTTTCCAAATGTCATTGGTTGGCGCTCCGGTTGGGGCCCTTCTTTGTGGAGATGCACGTTTCACTACATCTGCATGCATCTCCTTCAGCTGCTCCACTTTCTTCCCAAGGTCCTTGTCAGCATTCTGAGTATCTACAAATATTTGCATGTACAACTTCACAGGACTGTCACACGTATTGTTGAACCCTGTCAGCTATTCATTTGAGTCTCTGCAACAAATTACAGCTCACATGTGCAAAAACAGATGTTTTCCACATGCTGTATAGTGAATGAATAAAAAAGCATTGCCTTTGTTTGTCCCTGTAAAATATTCTGACTTGAAAACTATGTCAGGAGCAAGCATCAGGGTCTAAAGCCCCACTATATATAACGGACCATGACACATTTCATTAATACTGATCATCTCCTATAGCTCTAGTCAGGTCTCTACTGAGCCAAGGACTCAGCAGCAATCCTATCAAACAGTGTGGTTTAAAAAAAATGCCATTCCAAGCAGCAATTAGCACATTTAACAGCGCCATGACAGCACAGCTATGGACCTGCACTCTGTCACGTCGCCCAGAAAGAGAGCGGGCCTGACCTGGCCTGCAGGAGGAGTGTGAGCTATGGGGGCAAGGGGGACACCAGGGCTGACTATGGGAGATCCCAGACTACAGGTCCAATCCAATGGTCCTGCACTGATGGCAAGCCAACAGACAGTGAGGCTGACGTGGAGGGGGAGGGCAGACAGGAGGGACAGTGGCAGGCGGTACATCCCAGATGGAGAGAGATGAGCGCTGCCAGTTGTCACGTTGTGTTTGTAGCACGGTGGAAAACACTGAACCACAAGTCTGGGGCTCCAAGCTGGACCTCATTATCCCATCAGCTCTGAAGTGACTCAGTAAGGCAGACTTTCTCTGCTGCTGTTACTGGGCTCTCTCTCACTTTCTGTTTCTTCATCCTCTTTGTTTCTGTGTATATTAAATGTTGCACTTTGTGTGTTTGGTCTATGCTTCCAGATGGATGTGGCATATAGTATTAACTACAATACAAACTTTATTCAACCTGTAATTTGGAGACGCAACAATTTGGCCAATTTTTCTAGTTGACAACTATAGCTGAACAGCGTTTAATTCAGCCTTGTCTGGCCAATTCAGAGAAATAAACATGGTTTTAAGGTGTCATTGACAACATTAAGCCACATTCAGCTAGCAATTTAGCCCCCCCTTCACTAGCACTAGCTAGCAAACCTTAATGCGGATGGTAGCTAGCTAATGTTAACACTGCTAACACTACTTTTATGTTATGTAGTGTTTAGTGTATGTTAAGTGTTTTTTGCGGACTCATCGCTGCTGTAACAAAATCATTTCCCAGTCTGGGATCAATAAAGTAATTCTATTCTATTCTATTCTATTCTGTTGGCTATCTTAACATTGTTAACTCTAGTTAGCCAACATTAACATTACCAACACTAGCCAGCTAACATTAACATTGCTATGTCTAGCTAGTTAATGTTAACATTGCTTATGCTTGCTACGTAATATTAGGAAAGTACAGTGATGGATCCAACTTAAGTTCTTGCAAGTCCCGGCCCCTGTCTCTGATTGGTTGGCCTTGTTTGTTATGGTCTCCATGCTTAGTTCAAACTGTGGACTCACACAGTAGCTCTGCTAATGTCTGTTTTCAGCCATTAATAAGCTGCAGTTTTGTGGATAAGGACACAACCTCTTTGACCTCTCTCCTGGTCTTCTGCTGCTCCTGCCAGGCTCTACCTAACGAGCCCAGAGACACTGCAGCTGCCACAGCCGACAACCAGTGGGGCAATTATGGCTCACAGTCTGCTACATTAGCTCAACCACTAGCTGCTTGCTCTACAAACCAACCATGAGAAAAACACAAGAGCAGCACATGAACACCAGACAGCCATTGAACATACAGTCAGGGAACAAGTAAGTGTCAGTTACACTGACAGAGACTTTCCTGGCCCTTGTCGTGTGCTGGACAAGATGGAAGGAGATCAGTGGGACTTGTCCGCACGGCTGAGTGCCTGTTCTTGGCTGTCCTTCTGTGTCCACCCCCCTGGGTGACTTGGTAGTCCTCTGTACAACCAGAGAAAGGAATGGATCTCAGTCGGACACAATGCATTTACTGTTTAATCAGCCTACAAAAGAGACAAGAATTGGCTTTCTAGTGTGCTATTTCCTAGATGTACTGTATGTTGAGTGGCTGTCTCGGTTGTACTTGTGTTGTACTTGTACCTTTCTCAAACATGTCTTTTAAGTTTTTGTTTTTTTAAATAATAAATAGAGTTTGTGTGAGTGTACATACATTTGACTTCTGAAGCAGATGAATGATTGCACCTCTGTACCTTTAAATGTTTGATGCTTTAGTGTATAAGTAATATGAGATCAAATAAGAGCCAGGGAGAAAACAAGAGTTAGGGTTCCAACCGTTGTCTTCAACTTTAGACATGATCCAAAGGCCTCGTTGGGCCACGTTGGCCATCAGAAGCCTGCCAAACAAAGGAGACAAGCCAAAAAACCCCTGGTTTTCTGGTCTACACATAGAATTAAAAATGGCTTTTCTGAATATCTTCACCTTGGCAGGAGTTTTCCAGAAGCTCAGTTTTCAGTGACATGAAGGACCATTTACATGTGCGGGAGGCCAAAAATGCATAGAAAATGCTTTGTTTTAAGAAATACTCGTGTATATGTGAACAGGGACTGAGTCATTTACTCCCACAGGACTTGGTGTCCACTATTTTGTAGCTTGTATTTGACCGTGTGTGATTTACAGGATGTGTTTCTTGTTGAATTTGGCCACATTTAAATTACCCTGTGAAGCGATAAACAAACACAGTATAGTTTACAGTCTACATTTCTCACTAAATTAATACAAAATGCGGTGTGTCCTGAAGGGCTAACCAAACTGCTGTATACGTTTCCCACCTCATCCAACATTTGCAACTGTTTAAAACCTACATTGCTGACATTCTGCGATGGTTCGTGGTCTTCTTCTGTGGTCTTACTTCAATCTAAAACTGTTGGGAACGCTGTAGCTAAATATAAATATGTAAATACAAATAAATCAATTACCTGATAATTAAGAAGTCCAGTAAAGACAATGCTACCTCTATACTGGTACAGATGTTATCTTCAGCCCTGTCCTCGGGGGCAGAGCCTCACCAATATTCACTCTCTCTACTGTGAACAGAAGCAACAATGCAATGAATGGTACTGTCAGGAACCTCAGAATTCAAAGTTGTTCACAGTTATAATCCTGAATTTTCTTAAAACACTGAATCTGGAGGTTTAGTGTAAAATTGTCTCGAGACAGCTTAAGGCTAAATTTGTTTGAGGCAAGAATATGCAACAAATGTGAGCCAGATGACAATAACTACAAAGTACCACATGAAGTCAATAGAATGATTGGTTTAAAAAAGATCACTCTTAATAGATACAGTATCTTCATGTCCCTCTGAGTTGAAATATATGAGATGAGGATAGACAACAGGCAACAATCTGTCTCTGGACACATCTGCTTTGTTTCCTCTGTTTTGTCCTTCGCGCACAAGTCAAAAGACCCTTGAAGTGTGTAGATAGCTTCAAATTTATATTTCAAAGATCAGAGTTCAAACCAAAAATCTCACTTGAGGAGATTGCTATTCGGCCATAAAATACTATGTGTCTGTAAATCTTTCCTGAGTGCACAAGGAGAGATGGTGCAGAAGACACAGATACGGCTTCCTCCAGTCTCGTATATCTTCCACTCCCTTCTCTTCCTGAGCTTGACTTACTACTTGCTCGTTTTATATACAGTTTTAAATTTTATCGAATATAAATTCAAACTAATCAATATTAAGGAGCTTTATTATAGACATTCCCTGACTTCCTGAGTCGTTGCCTTTTTCAGCAAAGGGGGAGCAAGATGACTTCAGAACAAAGACTTGATATACAGTTGCCTCAGTTGAGAGACTCCCAAGAACAAGAAAAAGGGTCCACAGCCTTACCAGCAGCTCTATGAGGCTGTACTGTGCCCGCTGTGTATTGTGTATGTATGTTCACACTGAGGATACTGACATGCCATGTGATCTTAAACCAAAGTACTGGACGTCAATGTATTATAGATCAGCGGACATCCAACAACCCATCGGTGATAGGTACACCAACTGAGGTGAAACTCATCCAAGTCTGGAAATTTGGCTGCTGCAGTAGACTCACTTGAAATGCAATTTGGAGTCAGGCCACAGAGATGGTCTGTTAGGGCCCAATCCCCTGCCAATTCAGCACCATAGACCCTGGTATTTGTGGTGCAATGGGTTTTTGTTTTTGGGTCAAGAGGCTGTCGAACAATTGGGCTCTCGATTCAGTGCAGCATTATTTGGGGAAAAATGGGCCATCAGAACAATGGCCATTCCCTGTTTGCAGAGGCATTCGATCAGAAAAGTCTTATAAACAATGTATTTCAACGTTTAATTTGGGGCAATTACTGTTTCTTACAGCAGTAGAAACCTATCAGCATGGCAATTCCTTGTGGAGCTGTCATAGCACCTGTCCAGTTAGGGGTGGGAATTGATAAGTTTTTATCAATATCAATGCCATTGTTGATTCTGCCTATCAATCCAATTCCTTATCAGTTCTCATATCGATTCCTGAGTGGTTCTGAGTGGCAAAAAAGGAGTTCTACAGCCTTCTGCACTAAAAGCAATTTATTTTATTTTTTCCCAAATTCATGTCTGCACAAGACTGTGAACATGAACATATTCAGCTCAAACATACTGAACAACACCTTGACAAGATATCGTGTACAAAGAAATTATAGTCTAAATAAATGTGTTCGACAGCCTGTGTACGAATGCTAAGTTAGCACTCATATGCAGGTGGTTGAACACATTCTTGGTACTTAATTCCATGCTGAGTAGACAAATGTTTTATCATGTTGCTGATATTTTCACTCTTACACAATATTACAGCATTGCACTGATTACACATGGCAGAATTCTCATCTTGTTTGGTGAAATGCAGCCAGGCTTTAGATCGGTTCCTCCTCTCCATGATGCTGCCTCGTGGTTGAAGGTCTGAGTCGTCACAGTGAGTGTGGCGGATACAAATGTACCGCTGTACATACAAATGTACCACCACGCAAAATTTCAGGAAAGCCAGAAAACCTTGTGAAGGCAGGGAAATGAGATAATCATTAAGAAGAACCGATAATGTTTGAGGCGTACAATTCTGATGGAAATGGTCAGTTGGAAACGGTTCTAAGTTGGAACTGGTTCTCGATTCTCACTCCTGTGTCCAATGTTATTCTAATCGTCACTGTTGTTTCAGCCTTGGTTTGTTTCTCCAAACTGTGAAATCCTGTCTGGGGTCTCTTTAACTTGGTGGATGTTAGACTCTCCTCATCAATTAGTGCTGTATTTTGGTTTTCCATTCAGTATTAGTGAGCAGGAAGGGAACAACAATGATTGGAAATCAGGCGATCAGTATTCTTTCTAAAAGTAAAGAGGGAGTTCTTCTCTCCCACAGAAAACACTGCTCCTGCACTGCCTGAGATGCTGGGTTCGGAGTTGGACCTTTACTTTCATAAATTATGTGTCACTATGTAGCAGGTGTGATATAAATATAGATTTTTATATATCTATTATAAAATGTATACACTCCAGTCAGTCAACAGACATACAGTTGAAGCTGCTGTAGTGACGTTATTTTAGACACC
Organism: Acanthopagrus latus; assembly: GCF_904848185.1. Taxonomy (NCBI): domain Eukaryota; kingdom Metazoa; phylum Chordata; class Actinopteri; order Spariformes; family Sparidae; genus Acanthopagrus; species Acanthopagrus latus. The sequence continues at coordinate 1,789,123 of NC_051042.1, read as the reverse complement.
AGCTTGAAGTTAATGAAAACTCCACAGAAACCTGCTGTTCATTTCAAAATGTTCCAGATTGAAAGACTACTAACGCACAGTTCTGACTCAAGAAGTTCTATTTAATTTCCTCTTTGGTGGATATCACTGATGTTGTCTTCAGCACCGCTCAGACATGCTGCAGTTGTACTGTAACCTGAAGGCCTCTACTGTCAGCTGTCCCCGATGCCTATCCCATTAACAGGGTGGAAAAAAAGGAAAGCAGTCAGCTCCAAAGTTCCTGAAAAGACCTCGATATGAATAGAACACTGCTGACTGGGAGGTTTTGCCAAACATTAGCTCTTTTTATCACCTGTCACCTGACGCCTGCAACTCTTTGTCTGTGTAAAGCCATTAAGGAGACATCTGAGGCTGCCACGGCGCCGCGTGACACGAAACAAATGCCCTCTGTTATTCTCTACCTGCGCTTCCTGGGGGAAATTAGATGTGATAATGCTGCTCCACTTACAAGATATGTGCTCATGTAGATACATGCTTTCCGCATTACATACACACACACACACACACACATGTACATGGATACAAATGCATACAGATACATACACACAGGTCTGATGGATTGGCAGAGTGACTTGACTTTCCCATGTCAACTTTCCTTTCTTTCCAGGACAAACTCAGAGGTGCTTCACTGTAGCCGCTGCTGCCTCTTCCACCAGGTCAGCCTCCTCCTCCTCCTCCTCCTCCTCCTCCTGACAGCTGCTTGGGTTTTCTTTCATTAGCATAGTTTATACCTTTCAGCCTCACCGTCATCCTCTTCATCACTGATACAACACTTGGCCAAATACACTATTGAGTCATCTCTTGACAGAGTTCCGACCTCTGCCTGTTTGTTTGGATATCTCTGAGTGACCATGTGCAGGCAAAACTCAAAATGAGTTGGTGTCTGAAAACTAGTGCCTGGATTTGTTGCAACAAACAGATTTTTAAAATGAAATATTTACAGATGTAAGTTATTTAGCCGGAAAAACAGTGAGTCAGTCAGTGTTTTGCGGCTGAGCAGAATTTCACAAACCTTTTCAATTCTGATATACACTTTGCAGACTGTATACAGTATTAATGACAGCAGGGTGTAACTGGAGCACGGATTATGAGAAAGTATTTCTCAAACAGCAGATGTGTTTTAATCCTGGGTGGTTGAGAGACATCTCTCTAAACACTTCCTGGCTCAAAGTTGCGTTTTAAGGGTTGCAACGACACCATTCTAGTACATTAGATGATGCTTTACCAGCTGAGACGCTGAGTAATAAAGTGAACCTATAGGGGCTCAGTGTGCTTTAAACAAATGAGTTCTTACACAGTCCTGTCCAGCCATGTCTAAAGGGAAATGTGTTTATGTCTGTTTTGATCGGCCACACTTGAAGACAGGGAAGGCTGCTGTTCTAGCGTCCTCCTTGCTGCATCACGCTGCCCTCCCTGGTCTCATTTCAAGGCCTTGTTGTCCTTTTTCTATCTTGTAGGTCTGTAGCTCAAATGTTAAGTGTAACTTACCTATCATGGCATTTGAAAACATTAAGTAAGATTCTTTAGTTACTTTATTATGATAAACACACACTTTGTTATGCAGTTATTGGCAGTTATCCTTTATTATGTACTTACTTACTTATGAGTTAATTCTGCATTTTTGCAGATACCAGATCTAAAGTTATCATTTACTTATTAACAAGCTATGAACACTCAAAAAAACAGTTTTCTTTTTATGATCTTATTTATGTTGATAAGCATCTTTTTTGAAAAAAAAAAAAAAACACATTACGCATTACCACGTAGAGCTACACCTGATACTGACACCAAATATCATATTCAGCAGTCTGAAAATCAGTGGCATGAATTGCGCCGTGTGAGTATGGGTCCTGCTCATGAAAAACTTTGCTGTGTCTTTTAAAATCCACTCACGTAGATAAAAAGTTGTACAACGTGAATAAAACAGTCTGTCTGTGTGTTTTACTACTATGCAGTATACATTATCTGCTTTTTTACTGGTAAACTGTTTCTGCATCTGGTACACAAGAAATGAATGTATCATTAATGTAATGTACACGCTAATTTGCTGTTAAAAGGAACTCAAACAAGACAAACAGTGACAAAAAAAATGCCTCTGTATTCAACAGGAAAAAGTTTTCTCTGTGACTTTATTTTCCATTTTACAGTATTCACACTCTCAGTGATGCATGAACACTGTAAAATTTGAGTAACTAACTTGAATTTTTGTTGACAATAGTTTCAGTCAAACATTAACACACTCAGAACTAAAGTAAATTTTGGGTACTGTGATGACTTTGGGCCTTTCTTCCACTGTTGCTGAAACGAACCCTCATGTTTGTTGCTGTTTGTTTGCTGCGGGCTGATTTACTGGACTGTTGCCTCATCACAACAACTCTACAAGAAGGAGCCCCTTTGATACAGAGCAGGAGCCTTTCGCAGTGACATAGCATCAGCTCTGTAAAAGGAGGCAATGGACAGTGCAGTATGTGTGTGTGTGTGTGTGTGTGTGTGTGTGTGTGTGTTTTGTGTATGTGTGTGTGGGAAGCCAGCACCAGACCGTATCTAATGGGAATTAAACAGCGTATTAAAACATCGGCCAGTCGTGTTTCTGCCCAGCCTCGTCACAACAGTTGGAAACTTCCTATACTTGGCCACTGGACGAGCACGAGCAGAACATCTTTTCCTGTGATGGAGGCGTGTCAACTCTGGGCAGCGTCTGCTGTATAAATTAAATTATGTAAAAATGTTGAAATTCCAAGGAAGAAAAAGATTCCTAGTTTTGTCTGCATAAGACCTCTACGGGAACCAACAACCTGCAAGGTAGCAACCTACAGACTAAAACTGGCAAGTTAGCCGAACAATAACCTGGTCGCTAACTAACAAACCTAAACAAGCCAGCAGTTGTTACCTTGACTTTAGCTGGCATTTAGCCATTTTAATGCCAGGGCTTGCCTTTGCACATGCAAATGTTCCACTGAGACAACATTTCACTTGTATGCAAGGGCAGCCTTGCTGCATCCTGAGCCACCCCACCCAAGAAGATGATTGTGAGTGTTGTATAGAAATACAAAGAATCCAGCATTTTCTTTTTTAAAAGTGCCCCTGCACCCCACTGAAAAGTAGCTTGCCCAAAAATGAAACTAAGTGCCTCTTTTGTTGTAATTATGCTTTTACACGAATAAATAATCGCAAAGAAAGCCTGGGTTGCTTTTTGCCGAGAGTTTCACTTTAATGTGTTTTCTTGACATTTCAGTGTCATTCACTGAAGATCAGTGAAGTACTGGTGGAGCAAAAAGTGACAACATGACACCAGATCAGCTGAATATGTATGCACTCCACACCTGCATCAACATTTGACTTGCAGCTGCAGTTTTAATATACAAATGAATCCTGAATTGTTCTGAAATCATGCGAGACACTCAAGTCCCTTCCCTCCACGATGCAGACAGGTAACAATCAAACACTGGTCGTCACTTCAACAAGACCAGCCGGACTTCCTTTTCAGCCCATTTCTTTAATATATGCAATGAATACAATTACCTGTTAACTTTAAAACAAAATGAATTCTTCATTTACAGTACTGACTCCTGACTTTTATTACATCAAACTTATTTATTGAGCAACTGTCAGAACTCTGCTACAAAATGCTTTATGAGACAAAAATGGAAGTATGTGTTCCACCAGCACTCTTCATTAGCTGGGTAATAGAAACTGTCTGGATCAATATACTGGAGCAGCACAGCCATTAAAAGAACTTAGAGATAGGTATAGATTTTCAGTCGCTGTTGTGAAATCATGATCTTTGCTACCAAGAAGCATTTTAACACTTAAAATCTTAGATGTCAGTGAAGCACAGGTGGCTTTCTTCCATCTGATGAAGTTTGAGTTTCTGCAGGCAGTGTTAGTTTCTTCTGTCACCTGTATTTTCTTTCTTTCTTGCAGCTCATTTTAACGACCCACTTCTCCTTATGTTTATTTTAAATGAATCACTATACACAATACATCCCCTTTTGAGTGCAATCTCATTTTTCTTCCAGGACAGACCTCCCAGACACAAGGAGCAACTGGATGATGCACTAACAGCTGCTTTTATTCATTTTTATTGCATCACAAAATGTGCTTATTTCAGATTTTATTCACAAGGAAAAGTGTTTGTATGTATGTGGATCTGTGTGCGTATGTGTATATGGACGTTAATCTGCAATCGATCTGGCCCGGTGCCACAGGACCAACAGGCTTTTATTGTGCCTGGCAACAAACAGTGAGATACATCAAACACACACAAACCGGACAGTCAGCACCTCCGCTGGCACGGGCCTGTGTGATGTCATCAAAGACAAGAAATCCCAGGTGCTGATGGGATAGGAAATGGTCTCTTTGGCCCCCCCCCCAGCTCCTGGCACCTGGCTGACAACTGATGACATCTCCTTTCTCATGTAATGATCCCCTTGACTTCAAAGTGAAAGTAGGGGAATCCCACGTCACACACACACACACACACACACACACACACACACACACACACACACACACACACACACACACACACACACACACACACACACACACACACAGCATAAGAATAAACATTCATCTAATTTCTCTTCCTGACGGTGAGGTGTGAGATGATTATAGCTGTGATTTGCTCTCAGTAGCTATTCTTTAGATGTCTAACTCTAAACTACAGGGTTTTAACAAATGCTTGTTGTATATCATTATGGTCACATTATGTGAAGGCTGAGATATTTAACATCACAGTAGGTTGCAAATGGATGCCTGAATGAGCTGATTTAAAATAATACTGGTTAACTTACCAGATTTTAATTTGTACATGACGGATCCATTCATGATATCGTGCCAGACTGAAGCCAAAGCTCCATGTCTCAAACATTTTGACCCACTGATAATCTATGAAGTTGAAATAAAAGCAACACTAACATGTAAAAATATTGTAACAAGGCATTAAAAAACATTTACCGCCCCTGTTGTCCCTGTTTGATGTTGTCTTATGCTCGGAGGTCGAGGATCTCTCGGCATTCACAACTTGATGCTGTTTGGTGTTCTTCTTCTATGAATTAGTTGCTACTGCTGGGCCACATTTAGTTATAACAAAATGTAGCAAACGTTCATTTAAATGGAATTATTGGGTTATTTTATTGTACTGCCTTTCCAATACAGCATTATTACAACCATTTTATCCAGTTTGCGACAGCGCGGTGGAGACACGTCTGGCTCACTGTGGCACACTGTTTCAAGGAAACAAGGAAACCAAAGCAAAATGGTGAACATAAGTGACGTGACAGGCTGACAAAGTTTTTGCAACGTCACATTGCCGTCAGACAGCCGTGGAAGTCTGACCCAAACAGCTACTCTGCAGCATTATACAGTTCGCATCAGGCGAACAAATTTTGAAAATATGGCTTGAAATTAAATTAATGTGTGTTTGTTTTTTTTTTGTTTTTTTAGGTGGGCCTTCTTTTCTTTTCTTTTCTTTTCTTCCTTCTAAGATATGTCTTGAAAGACCCGAACTATCCCTTTAAATAAACATATGGCACTGTGATTAGTAAAATTTACCTTTCAACATCAGCTGCCAATCAAGGTAATTGGTCCATGAGTGTAATTATTATTGCATTAATGTTACATTAGTCTTAGAGATGTAATCAGCCTAATGTTTAAATAGATTTTAGCTGCTGTAGTGAGTCCAGGCAGGATTTTGTACTTACTGCACTGTACTATAATGTACTATACTGTTTTTAAGATGGAAAGAGATAATTGTTAGAAATGTCCTCGTGACAAGAAGCAAGACCAAGATCTGTTTCATCAGTCTGTAAGTTAAGGCCACATATTCAATGTAGAGCCACATAACCTAAGCTGTGCTCTTCTCTCCAGCTCTGTAGATGACTGATAACACAGATGCTGCTGCAGAGTTCTAGATGGACCATCTGTGAGTTCGAAGATAGTATTTCATGTCTTTCATGCAGATGGAGGAACAGACAGATGCCAGAAGGCCTGACTGCTGAGGAGTTCCTCAGAAAAAGATGAGGCGATCAATGACACTGACTAATGCTGGAAACATACACTCACAGAGAGGGACACTGCTTGCGTGCACACACATTCATCAGGAGCTTGCGAAGACATTTTCACAATCTGAGTGGTTTGACATTTCTGATGGATCTTCAAATTGCAATGTCGGAGCTATCTGACACATACACACACTGTGGTCAGCATACACACAATCTATTTCTATTCACATGCAGGAGGAGATCACACAGGGCCGCAAAGGACAAGACGCGACTGACGGGCAAACAGATGCTTGCCACTGTGGCAACCGCTGACACAGCCAAATATAATCCTGGAAGAACTGACAGAAACTCACCCCCGAAATGTCCCACAGATACAAGCAGCAGGGAAATTACAAGGTCTGAAATGAGGGGCCGATACAGGATGCGAGCGCAGGACAGGAGAGAAGAGGAGCTGGAGTTTGACATTGTGGAGACCACACTTGGAAAAAGCAGTGCAGCATGACGGCAGAGTAAACAAACACAAGCAAAGTGAAAGACGGGGAAGGTAACCTCCTCATCAGGTTTATATGAAACGTTTGACTGTTTGGTACGCATGAATAGAAACAGTGCATCCACTTTCTCAGTCAGCTACATCCAACCTTTAAAGAAAAGGAGTCTCCCATGGGTAACTCTGTGGCACATTGCATTGAGAAATGAATAAGTGATGATGAGTGATGCCGGTGTATTTGAGCCAGTGCAGACCAGCCTGCAGGTCAACCTGGAACACTTGCGACAGCTTCAAGGGGCCTCCAGCAAAACAGAAATATTAAAGGTGCTGCCTCGACTACTTTGCCTTGAGAAAATCAAATATTTATTTGGAAGTGAAAACTTAGAAACCAGGGAACGTCTCTGATCATTTCACTTCTGTGCCGTCAGTGTTGTTTACAGTGTCGGGCTGCTTTTTGGCACACGTATCATCGCGCTCCTGCAGCTGTTTATCTTCCAATTCTTACAGGATGTATCACCTCCCAGACAGTCCTAACAGCAGCAATGCTTGTAACAGCCCATAACTCTTTCAACATATCTAAGACATGTGAGTAGTGTAGGAATTAGAGCTGTACCTGTCTTCGAATTTTGTCAAACTGGATTTGTCACGACACTACAAACTATTTGTCCTGTTTTTATTCATAATGACTATGTGCCTATCACTGCCAGCCATGAGACTCATATTCTACCTGTAACTCTAAATTTATAATGTCTTTGTCTGTGTGTCCTGTCAACACTTCAGTCATAAAATGCCAGGGCCCCATGGAGAGTCTCTCCTGACAGGCTTGAAACAGGACTGAGCCCATCCATACAAAATCAGGCATTGCAGTGATTGGCCTCGGGTTTGTGTGTCAGTGTGGGAGTGTCATTTCATGGCCTGTCTGAGTATTGTGGTGTTTTGAACACTCTCTGATCCAGAAGGTGTCGGTAATGACCTTCAGTCGCCAAGCGCCTTCAAACAACAAGGGAGAAGCTGCTATGTTGCTATGCTACTCGCATGTTAGTGATTGTTCATCTGTTTCGACAGAGTAAAAGATAGAAGTCAGCAGACAGGATGCGAGGCATATCTTTACACTGGGTTTTAAAATGGTCCGTAAGAGCTGACTGCATGATTAAGTGGATCTTAACAGTATACACTAAGTGTCCCTTGTTGCATTTAACAATGCTGCTAGCATGACCATGACTGTCCCGTCCTACTCTGCCTCTGGTCTGTGGGTCATGCTTTTGCTTGGTAGGAGTCCCTATACTCCATTATATTTTTGGTCATTCGTGCTGTGAGACCTGATCACAGACTTACATGATTGGCTACCACAGCTTGACTTTTTTTCACCACAGCCGGCTGTTTTTTTTTTTTTTTTTCAGCACCACTGCAGCTAAAACACACTTACCCTGATTCAAATGAATGGGAGGACTGACTTCTCACCGCAAAGCCTGATTCTGTCTGAGCTACTCTCTAAATTCAGTGATGATAGAAACATGACACCTGCCTTTCCAACACAATGCTATAATGTGCATTGATGATCTGGACCTTGGTGCTGGATAGTCCATCCATCTCTGTTCAAGCAGAACTTGGGCATCCTTCAGTTGGCGTTGAGTTGGGATGAGAGACCAAAGTAATGTGCTGTTACTGTTTCTCAGCACAACTGTGACTCTGAACACGAAACCTTAGAAACAAACGTTAACATAACATGCAGATGTATAAAGTCATGATGAAGAATTTCGAGGGCCACCATGAAATTAAATATTTTTGAGCTTGTCCTCATCAGAAAAGCTACCATGTAGGTAGAAAATGAAAGCAGCTTATTACGACCCATTTTGACCTTTATTGTTAGGTAGTCACCTCTACCGGCTGAAGTAGTTTTCACAAGTTCAGAGTAGAAGGTGAGTTGAAGTAAAAGGTTTGTAAATGTAAGTAAAAGAGTGACAAGTCTGTATAGGGAAGAGGTCGAGGACAGTCGGGTTAAACAGTCACAGGAATTCCACCCAGGAGAGCGCAGCTTGTGTCCAGTGTGAAACCAGAGGAAGTGTAGTGAAGCGTACTTGTCATATATAATGTAATGTAAGTGACTTTAGTGGTGTAGGTAGTTCTTGCATTAACATAAATTGCTTAGAGATTGTAATATTAATTTTGGGAGACACCGACCACTGACTCTGTGTACTGTAGGTACACTGTATATTTCGCAGTCCACTAGTCTGATACCAATACCTTGCCAAGTGGTCTCTTTGCTCTGGTCCCTCTCATTGCGTGTTCCCAGGACAGAAGGCTCGGGGGCTCGATCTCATCTCAGTGCGGTCTCTAAATCTTACAATCTATTTCCATCTCAGGCCAGAAAAACGCAACTGCGTATATTTCCAGCTGCAACCAGATATGTTGTATTGCTTTTGGGAGGCAAACAACAGACCAGCCTGACCGGCCCCGGTAACTCAACAACCCAAGTGGGAGAGAGACATTATGAGGAGGGCGGAGAGAGAGGGAGCGACTGCTGAGGGCCTCAGACACTTTGGTTAGCATGCTGTAAATAAGCACATCGTCTGTCAACACAGTGCAACAGGCTGTGGTGAGCAGGGGTGTAACACTGTTCAGATTTAACAACATCTGTAGCCATCAACAACAATACAAGCGTTTTAATAGCGAGGAAAAAGAAGCATCCATGCTGAGACAAACACATCGACAGAACAGGGGACTGACCGAAAGAACAGCCACATAAGAAAATGCCTCCGAGCCCACACGTTCTTCCACTGTCCAGCCCAAATGTTGCATGTCTCAGTGTGGCTCAGCACATGCAAACATGGGCCGGAGCAGAGCAATCAGGGTGTCAAACACGAGCCGGAGTGTCAAACACCAGCGGCTCATGCAACAACTCAGGGACCTTTCGCTTCGAACTTGCGGATGTATTGTGGTTGTTTCCTCGCTAACTCTACATCACACTGTGCAGATGACAGTGCAATTATCCTCCAAAGTACAGTGTGGGAAATTTCCCAGCAACCTCAAATCACAGACACTTAGGCCAAGTACAGGACCACCACAATTGCATCTTACATCTTAATGACAAGCAGACACTGTAATGAGCCAATGAGGTATAATATCATCGTAAGGGTGCCTGTTCTCATGAAAAAGGTTTGTTCCACCATGTGACATCTTCTGCTGGAACAAGGGGGAGCTGTTTCAAAGGTACTGAAAGCACGATTTAAAAAATTCATCATAGAAAGGAAATTAAGTTTAGTCTCGCACCGCTGTCATCCAATAATGCGCTCCAAAGAATTCACTCAGCCCTGCGATTTCCATCTTCCCAGCATGCTTTAGTACTTCTCTACATGCTTAACAATGGATTGAGGAGAGAGAGACATTTTTACTGCCTCACTATATTCAGCTTTCACTCATTTTTTTGTTCAGGATGGGAAAACGCCTCAATACCATCTGGTGCAGGTTGCAGATGTAGCACCTAAAAAACTAAAGCAAAAAACGATTACAGTAAGTGAAAAAGCAATGATGACACAGTTTCTTGTAAATCAAGGCAGCTGATGATTCTGTTTCTGTTTCTCTAATCTCTAATTATTGAATACAAAAGCTCAAACAGGCTTCTGTTGAACAAGGTGTGTGTTTATCACGATACAGAACCGAAGGTTTTGTCCGTCTGCCCCCTGGTGTTTTTCAGAATACTGCAACAGATAACATATAAACGCCTCTGTGTGTGCTCCGGCTTGTTCCCCAACTGCAGAGGCCTCTCTTCAAAATCTGAAGTATTTTATTAAAAAATGTTGATGAAAATAACTCAACTTCTCATTAGTTTTACACTTGCTTAGGTGGCAGTGTTTCCTGCACGCGCACTCGAGACTTCTGCCAATCGAGTCAGCTAACTTCTGGTTTAGCGAGCTAATTTGGATGTGGATTAAATGTAATCAGGCGGCTCTTATAGACCCTCCACATTGTATTGGAGTGAACTGCTCAAATTCTCACATTAAAATGAGTCATTCCACAGGGGTTGTGAGGCATTTATGACCGTTTGGAAAACGCACCTTTAGCTTGTGGGAAAAAGTCCCCAGTCCGTCACATGCTGATTACACGGCTTGGCCTCGACAAGGGTTGGCATTGTTTGTTGGGGTTTGAGCTCAACGATGAGGCCAGCCGGCTTCTTTGAAGAGGAAGTTACGGTCAAGCCAACTGCGTTATATAGCCCTTTTCTGCGGACTAAGAGGCCGCTCTTTTGCGTAAACGATGCGGAAACGCACGATCCGTCCACACGGATCCTGAAAACGCAGCGACTGAAAACACACTTTCTTGAAACCGGGTCTCAGGGTGGAGAAATACGAAAACGCAGCCCTCCTGTTCTCGTGTGGACGGTGAATCCGCATACTTTCCGAAACGATGACGCCATCGCCCCACCCCGACCTCTAGCCTCTGAACTCTGATCCACGTGACGTCTCCCAACAACTACTGCTTGTGTTTGTGTCTCTTACTCGCCTTGTAGTCGAGTGTGAGTCGCAGCAGCAGTTTGACCTCATTAACGATCCACACAAACGCTTCTGGTTTCCTTGCATTCGCCATTTTCGTCTTCTTCTTCTTGTTTTCAGATTCTCCTTCTACTGTCCGTTTGTAAACAGCGTGCAAGCTTAATGTGCATGCTCCGTCTCTTCTGCTCCGTTTTTAGTGAATTTAGAGCGCCACCTAGAGGCCTGGAATGTGAACTACAGCATTCTGAGGCGTTTTCAGTGGATCCGTGTGTATGCAAATATTCTTGCAACGAAGCCAAGGAAGTCGGAGAAAAAAAATATCAGTGGAGAAGGTCTAAAAACCACATCGCCATCATCTATATAGGAGGATATGACATCCTGCTAGTCACTGGCGAGTGCGCTGTCTTGAGTGAGTGAGAACAGGATGCGCAGCTCCAAAAATAGAAAATCAATATGTGGTGACCAATGTTGATATTGTGGCAGACAGTCATAAATAAATGAATGTGTGGGAAACACTGGGTGGGTTTTTTTTTTTTTGCCTTACTCAGCTCTTTCTGACCTGAGAAGAAAATAGCGTCTTCTTGCAATCCTCCATTTTTCTCTCACGTGACGGGTTTTTTTTTTTACAGATTGCAACGTGGCAGCCAGTGACAACGTTAAAATGGGTCATCTCTAGTGTCTTTTACTTCAGCCTCTCTTCCAAACTCAGTCCTGACTGAATGATGTTAAAGTGTTCTTTGAATGAGGACGGACAGAAAAAGACTTAAGATCCAAATTTGTGTGTCCACAGGACTGCCGACTGGACCTGAAGCCGATGAATACCAGTGACTGCTGTAGAATCACGTGATCAGGGAATGAATACTGATTGATTTAAGATGGTGTCAGTGGTTCATTGTGAAAAGAGTATATGTTTAACGAGGCTTACGTAAAAAAAAAATCCTTACTTGGATCAATGAATGTGTATGATTTACTCTTGAATCCATACCCTTTAAAACTGTCAAAGCCAAGTGTCACTGTGCTGGCTCTGTTTGTAGAGCTCATATGAATGGTAATAATGTCATGAACCATTTGATCGGTACACCCTTAACACACAACTGAGTAGCACACACATTCTTAAGAAAGGTTATTAAGGCGATGTTTGACTTCTGCCAGGAAAGCTGGCCTGAGCTGTTAGAGCCTCGGTGGAGTGTGAATATGTATGTAGTGAGTTGTCTGTGGTCTTCAGCTGTGTGTCTGTCACTGCATTCCAGCAACATATCCAGGTGTTTGCAAGACAGAATGGAGACGGCTGCTGTAGGGCCACCTGGTCACAACAATCAGGACGACACGTGCTGCTTTAACAACACGAGCCACTGAAGTGTGCACGACCTGACGCTTCAACGGGACAATTCACCATGAACATTTAGACGATGCGCCTCCATTTTGGCTTGTTTCAGTGACTGATGGTTAACACCAAAGTGAAGCATAATTCTGCCTTCAAATGCTGTCAGAAGTATTGAAATCTTAAGGTAGATGACCCAGGAAAGTCCATGCACACAGACAACATAATATAACAGACTTGATGTAAAGCAGCTCAGAAAACGTTCTAATTAGTTCTCAACTCAAACATTGTTGAAAAATACATGCAGACCATATTTATTACAAGCCATACATAGAATATCCTACAATTTATTTTGCTCAGGTCTGTATTTGTTTTGCATTCTGTACATTTCTCCTCATGTCTTCTTGTTTTGTTCTTTGTTTTTTAATTTCTTCACATGCGTTGTTATTTTTTTTGTGCTGCTGTTATCTGTTATCTAGAATGTGATGAAAGCCTTGTGTTATTCATAACTCAAAGACAACATCTCATTCAGTTCCATCTTTGCAGATGAAATGCTGCCTGATACAGTCTGACATATTTCCTGAGAGCCTGCAAACGGTCATGTAATGTCAGACTGGGTTGATGCCAGCAGCGAGCCTTGAGCGGCATCGAGGACATCGTGCATCCTTTCTTGTTTGTGCATCTCGGTGTCCTGTTGTTTACGTGCGACCCGACCACAACATGCAGAACTTCTGTAATACAAGAAGACATAGGAAATGAAATATCTTGTGAGTAAAATTCCATGGAGACTGTGACAGTTGCAGAACAATAAAAACAAAAGTTGTAATTGCATATACTGTGACCAAACGTGTGGGTGGTTTCAAGCCAAGATTCAGTCGAGGCATTTGTACTTATTTATGGCTCTGAAGTGATTCAGATTCTTCAGTCTGTCAGTTCTGACCAGTGATTATCCTGAGGACCGCTGGAACTGAGACCATGCAGTCTTTCTTTTCTTTTTTCTTTTACCTTTACACTTCTAGACTTTTGCACCACAGAGCAAATCCTCCATGTCTGCCGATTTGAGTGCAGATGCATCTTTTTCTGTCTGTATTGTGAGAAGATGTAGTGTGATGCTGGAAGAAATTCCTGTTTTGTTGTTCTCTCTGTATTTCCAGCAATACATGAATGAATCTAAAATAAAAAATCAACTAAATACTCAAAATAAATCTCTCCCTCCCTAACTGTAATTTGTCCGTTCACAGAAACAGGGTCTTTGTAAGTGCAGAGTGTTTGGCATTCTATATCAGCTTCAACCGTGATTTGTCACTGCATAAAAACATTTCAGTGTGATGTGTAGGCAAGTAGCAGTGATATCCATCAACCTGTCAGTCCCCTTTACCAGCAAAATGATCCATAAACTGTATATATTCTGTTCAGATCAACTTTGCAAAACATCAGAAAACAGCTGAAATCATTTGTGTTGAGCTAAGGCATGTAAGCATTACAAGTTCTGACTCAAGAGCTCTTGCTTCAGTACATCTGGCCCAAATCATTTCCTTGTCACAGCACCACCATCTGGCCAATGAGTAAACTTTTTGTTGCCAATAACTGGAAGGCTATGCAAAGTGGACTAATATCAAACTTAATGTGACTGATCCTCAACTCCATCCTCTAAAAGTTATAATTCAACATAAAAAGCAACATAAGAATACTGTACAAGTGACAACAGGCCTCAAGTGGCCAGTGCCTTATTTAAAGAGCTTACAAGGCCATTATTGCTTAATCATTAGCAATATATTGTAATTCATATGTTTGCAATATACTCCTACTGATGTAAAATCTTATTCTTAAAGGTGCACCATGCAGTTGTATCCAGAAGGGAAATATATTCATCTTCATCTTCATTTTTATGCCTGACTTTGAAGGACACCACAATATTATAATATTTAGATTTGGCGGACCCTGCCACCTTTCTGGCTTCAAACAGTGATATGGGGACTTCATCTTTCCTCTGTGAACAGCTTGCTGAGTCAGTTATGGAAAAAAATTAAATCTTCCTGAATTTGTATTATTAGCTCATTCACAGTGTCAATGTTAAAATTGTGAGTTTGAATTTCTTCTCCAAGAAACAACAGCTGTCGGATAAATGTGGTGAAGTAAATGTATAATAATTCACTAGTGGTAGTTGAGTTACTTTGTTGAAGGCAGCAGCAATCCGCCGCTGCCAGGAGGAGAATCTCTTTTTCTTCTCTGCGCGTGGAAAATGATGCCGCGCGCTGATTGGCTGCTGGCCGCTGACTTGTGCTCCATCCTGCTGGCGGACTCTCAGAGCCGGGCTGAGTGCTCAGTCAGTGCTCCTCCCGGTGATCCCGCTACCTGCCGCTGCTCCTCACACACACACACGCGCGCGCGCACACACACACACACACACACACACACTCATATACACACACTCACGCTCATGAGTGCGCGCTGCGTCTGTGCGCACCACCGGCTTCTGCAACCTGCAGCTGACTTCACCTGAGCGAACAAACCGGGGGACCTGACGACCAAACAATGCGTGCACACTGCATTATGCGGTATCGCAGGTTATTACTACTTTTGCGCTCTTTCAGGAGGTAACGGGGCAGGTGTAAGCGCGCGTGCCATCATCATGGATTGTCTTTTTCTTCTGATATGGACTTTACCCATCCCGCTGGTCGGCTGCACCTCACTCAGGCTCCTGTCCACTTTACTATCCTGGAATATTATCAAGGCATGTGCGCTTTATCAATCATGTATGCACCCTTCAGTCAAACACACGCACCGGCGCAGTCTGGGACCAAAACAAACACACATTTGTCTCTTTGCAGCATGATTTGTGCCAACATCCGCCGCCGCGGTCACTGATTGTGGTGAAAAGTAAATCAAGTGATTGTCATCCCGAATTAAACTGTGCAACACATGTTTCAGCAGAGGAGCTCCATGCGTCACCTGCAGTGCTCCAACCTGTTGCTACCTGTCCATTTATGATTGTTTTTTGTTTTTTTGCAGACGCTGCACATTTACTGCTCACACACCTCCCACAGTGTGTCGGCCAGCTATTCTTCCAGCTACAGCCACGGATTAAATCTGGGTGAGTACTTGTCTTCTGACATGTGTGGATTTCTTCCAGTGGGCATGAGTCCATGTTCAGAAAAGAATGTGAATAAAATAAAATAGATGGCAGTGATGGGTTCACTTGTAGGACCACTGGGTCCTGTAAGATGGTCTTGAATGAAACAATCAGGAATTTTAGTTTCATTGTCACATGGGCTGACAGGTTTACAGCTTATTTGTTAAAAAGAAAAAAAAAAATGTGTTCAGCTTCAGTTGAGGTCTTTTTAATGTGCTGCTGGAGGCATGACCGGTGAGTGCAGTCAGATCACACACTGGGATTCCCTCCTGGCCGCTTTGACCAACAGAAACTGAGGGATTCCTCCTGAACTGTCCCACTTTGTCAGTGTTGGTGCCAAACATACAGAAAGTCAGAAGCTTTAACAAGGCTGCAAGAGAGAGAGAACAAGTAGAAAAGTTTTCTATGAAGTCTGCACATAGTGGAGCACCGTGACAACTGCATGCAATCAGGACATCATGACATTTACAAACTCTGGTTCTGCAGCTGTGACCCATATCTGACATGCATGGAAGTATGATGTTGGCGCTGCGGCTTCTGTTCAAAGCCATCTGTGATCCGTATGAAGCACTGAGCTTGGAAGCTTTCAGAGAAACCTGTTCACATGCTGGTGATGGATCCTGATGTAGCTTCTGGGTGCGCTTCTTTGATTTTCTGACTAAATGTGACACCATGGTGAGGTATGTTGATCACATATGATCTGGTTTGGCATCAGATTTTGTTTATAGCTAACTAACATCTAGAGTGACTGACAAGCTGGGAGGTATAGTTTCTTTTAAAAGCTGTACGTCGCTCTGTATTGATGAAACCAGAATGCAAAGCAAGCAGTTCTCTCGACTGATAAACAACAGCTAAATGCATATGTTCCCCTCGTTCTTGGCCAAAATATATTCTGGAAAATGTTGTAAATAGCAGGACAGAAGCAGAAGGAGATGAAGCAGGATGTGTGTGAGCCAGAGAACAGAGATAAATCACAACATCCTCCTGGAGCAGAGGTATCTGAGCGATTGATGTCAACTTCCTCTCCCTCCCTCCTCTCCTCAGACTATGTGTTCGTGACCCCGGTGGAGGTGGACTCCGAGGGAGCGTACCTGACGCACGATGTGACCCGGCAAAGCCGCCGCAGCAGGAGGTCCCTCTCTTCTTCTCGGCACTACTGGATCTCGGCTTTCGGACAGGACATGCACCTGGACCTGCACCCGTCCTCTGTGGTCGGCCCAGGGTTCACCGTGCAGACGCTTGGCTCGGACGGCATCACCACTGCGATGGCCGATGAAGGGTTCCACAGCTGCCTGTATCAGGGATTTATCCGTAACCTGTCGGCCTCCTCTGCAGCCATATCTACATGCTCTGGACTTGTGAGTGTTTGCCAGTAACTTCTTCGTCCGTGAGTCATTGCAGGCTTTTGTTATGTTGATGACATGGTTATCTCCTTAAGTGGATTATATGGTTTATTGATGGTTGAGAAAATTTGCCTTCCCCTGGGTTGATTTAACATTTCCAAACCAGATCTTAAACATGCTAACAAGAATGGTTTTCATTTTCAGAAAAGTTTCGAGGACATTTTGGAAATCAAAAGCTCGCACCCACGCCCAACAGCTTTGGTACTCCACCCCTACCTCGAGCTCCATGCCTTTGTGAGCGAACGAGCCCTCTGTCCTGCAATGACCCGAATGTTGTGATGCATCATTGTCTGCACCATTCAGACCTCGCTAACTCTGCGTCTGAACTGTAACATTACATCATTGCCCATGAGTGCAAGCATCGGTTCCTTGTCCTTTGTCAGGCGCTGTCTTTGAACATTAGGAGGAGTGGAAATAAGAGGGTGAAAGGTAGAAGGAGGAGAGCGAGAGAGGAGAGAAAGGTTACACTGCTGACAGTGCAACACATGAGGACAGCTCATATTTCAGTGGTTGTTGTAATGCCAGCACAAATGACAAACACACCCAACACATCGATCAGAGAGGACTGGATCGACTTTTGTGTGCATTTGTCACACGTTATGGCTTTGGATTTGGATTTGGGGAACAGATTTTGTTCACTTGTTGCAGGCAGGCCATCCACAGAGAAGCAAACACCCACGCTGGCTTTACAAGTGTCATCGTGAGGAGCTGAGCTGGCCCACAAGTCCAGCTGTTCACACCAACACTAATTTAATGATTGCCTACAAGTGGAGGACTGTCTGCGTTGCCTTGTGGAAACACGTCTTCATCACATTTTCCGCGTCATTGTCATTGTTTGTGTGTCCAGGCTAAGTTTCTGTCACTGCTGTTTCAAGTTGTGCTCAGTCACTACTCACACCTACACAGACATTAGAAAGATTAGCTCAACATTGAATATATTTAATTGCATTCTTTCAGAAAGTGAGAAGAGATGCTCAGTGCCAACTTAGGGGTGGTGTGTTTATCATGGCGCTGGAGTCAGGACAGGTTTAACCTAGCTTTTGACCCATTAGCAGCCAAACCAAAGCACTCTCTGTACGTATGTCGTTCAGTCGTTCAGGCACAGTCAAAACAGAAATCAAGTGTAAGATCTAGCAGTAGGATATAGATGTTGTCTTATTATATAAGATAAGACAATATCAAACTGTCTGCTGTAAAACAGACAGATACATGTTAAGTTTTTTCCTTCAGGTTTGCACAAAGGTTTGATATCTGACATAAGCAGTGCTAAAGCAGGTCATGGGGCTAGTGTAGCTTGAAAGTAGGGAACAATGGAAAAGAAATTGGGTGAGGAAAAATCAAGTGTAATTAAACCTCTCTTCTACAACACATTGTACCCTGTTTAGAAATGTAAAAGCAGGAACTGGTGATTTCACTGGGCTACTCCTACTGTAGACTAACTAGCTAACCATAATAGTCTAAGGTGGAATACAAGAAAAGGATTCATTAGAAGTCATATTTCTGTTCATACATGAGCCTTAAAGTTTGTTGTTTTTTCAGTTTCAGTAGCTTTTTTATTCATGTCTTTGTACTGAGAGAGCTGAACTAGTGAAGGTTTGTGACTTGACTTCATTTCTGTGTAAAACCAAATAACAGAATTGATGATATCAGTGACGCTGTATTTGGGCTTCAGATGAGGACTTTGATAGATTTGTGTGAACTCTTCACAGCAAGCAACAGACAGTTTCCCTTAAACCACATGTAGTCTGTAATTACAAGATCATCTGCTTTCTTTTGTGGTTTATGAGGTACCTGGACCCTCCGGCCCACCAGCACACATGCATTCCTTGACACATCCCACACCAGCCCGGGCCAGATGGACACACTACACCTCCATAAAAGCCATACCTCCATTTATCATCCAGCCTTCATAGCTCGTTTTGCCTCCTCCTCCTGTGCTTACCCTGCTCTTTTGTCCTCTGATTGCCCTGCCTCTACATCTCCTCTTATTTGCAGCAATTAAAGCCAGGGTGAAGTTTGAGCCGCCTGGCTGGCACCGCTAATCTTCGTATTGTCCCTTTCATTAGGCTAGCTCCCACTCACAATGCAACACCACTGACCCGTTCTCTTAAAAGCGCTCCGAGAACACAATGTGATCGGGTCGTGATTGCATTTGAATGGGTCGGGATGAAGACTTTGATCTATTTTTACTCCTCTGGAGCTTTTTCTTTTTCATCTTCCACTCCTGAGTGCGACCTTAGAGCCAGCGCTGCCTGGATGTTCACTCGGCCTGTTAAATGGACTATGGATAAGCAACATTGTTAGAAAACTGAGAGGTCAATGAATAAAGATAGACAAAATGACAAGTGCATCAAAAGGGAATGCTGGTCTTCCCTCGTCTCGTCTCTTCCTCTTAGTGCATCAGTCTGTGTGTGCTGTTGGACTGCTGTGAGGCTGAGAACAACAGGAGCAGTTGACCCCTGCTTTCTATCTAGGCCTCTACCTGAAATATTTGGATTTAGTACAAACGAGGAATGAGCCACTCTGTGATGCAGTGATGGACTCGAGAAAGGGATTATGGTGGGATTAAAAACAATGCTAAAGAGCAAGAAGTTAGAAAAACAGACAAAAAGACGGGGAAATCCGGGAAGACACAGGAGAGAGAAAAGCAAAGAGGCTGAAATAATGAATGAGAAGAGCTGGGCTGAGAGAGGGAGCGTTGTGCAAGAATGATGTGAATTCATTGTCTGGAAGCTCCCAGGGAGGCTGGAAAGTCTCTTTATAGAGAGTTGGAGAGATGGACTCTGTTTATGTCAAAGGGTTTACGAGAAGAAATGTTGTGAGAGCAGGAGAAGGGTGAAAGAAAGAAAAGGAGCTTCCTCGTACTTCATGTCATTGTCTCCTTTCAGCAGTGCCCAAAAGAGCGAGACAAGTGAAAAAGAAAGTGTCTGAAACAGGGTTGTTG
This sequence comes from Acanthopagrus latus, assembly GCF_904848185.1. NCBI lineage: Eukaryota > Metazoa > Chordata > Actinopteri > Spariformes > Sparidae > Acanthopagrus > Acanthopagrus latus. Next base: position 1,769,301 of record NC_051042.1, on the reverse strand, counting down.
GACTTGACCTGCTTGTTAATAGGAGGTGTCAGCACCAGATAGAGGGCCAAACAGAGGCCAGCTCTCCTTTAAACATTCACCCGGGCCAAGCAGATGGAAGTGGGATTCAGCTGTTTAAATGAGGGCCAGGGCGAGATGGTATTAAGAGCAGAGCAGGATGGATGGATGGGTGCAAAGAGGGATTTTCTACTGTAAATCCCCATTAATTGAATATGGTGTTATTTGTTGGTTTTAATTACACTCTCGGTCCTTCTGGAGCACCCTGCTCATGTATCCGAGTGAAGTGAAGCTGTCTCTCTCTCTTGTGCATGAGAGATGAAAGGACGTCATTTCAGATCTAATGCTCTCTGATTTGTAAGAGGAGTGAAACGGGCGGGGGTCTTCTCTCTTTCTTCTTTTGAGGGTTTCTCATCCGAGGTCGCTCTGCGGGTTGACCCCAATCCTCTCGGGCTCATGTGAATGGGGGTGGGTTCGCGTTTGGAGGGGTGTCAACCTGAGCTCTCACAGGTTCTTACTACGTTGTGCAAGTTCAGAGCTGCTGGCCACTCGTGTGAATGCAGAAAAGAGGAGTGATTTACTGCTCCACTCTGTCCCTCCAGCTCCTTCCCAGGATAGGATTCTCCTCTCTGGGGTGACGAGGGCAGATCGCAGACCTGCACTGCCAGAAAAATAGTCACTCTATATGTTTATGCTCGGAATGTAACAAGAAATGTCGCACTTTTTGCAGCTTGTGAATGAATGCTGTACCAACAAAGTGCTGTACATAGATGAACACTCAAAGTGATAGAAGCACCATAGGATTTGCAGCGTTCTAAGGCAATTCTGAGAAACTGAAGCTGTGATTTATGTGTTGCTATACATTCACCAATAGCTTGGACTAAATGTTATATCAGAAGACAATCTTAATTAACCATCACAGTGTCTAAGAGATTAATGTGACACGTTCAGCCAGCAATTTTTATGTGACCAACAGTCCTAAACTCAAAGATGTTCTGTTTCTGATGATATGCAACCATCAAAAGAAGCAAAGGTGGGAGGAGTCGTACTCGATGTATAACTTCAACAATCAATCAATTCTAAAAATGCTAACATTTCATTTTCCTTGTCAGTTGACTAATAGATCTTGCATTTCCATGCATCAAGCTATGTGCTTGTGGCTTAACACAATGGTTGAACCAATCAGCATCATATGTGGGACTAAGAGCAGGAGAGGTGACTGTTTGTATGCAGGCAAAAAAGGTAATTTGCTCCTCACCTAATGCTCCTGACTAGGTTAGCGTAGCTGCTTTAGCATCAGCTATAACAAAACTGGAACATGTATTTTGTTGATAAAGATGGCACTAAAGGCTTTTTGAGATGAATACGATTTTGTCACTCTTTGCTGGACAGGTTTCGGCAGAAGTTTGATTTACCAGTTGGCTCTGCTGGTAGGTCTCTTTAACTATATCATGTGGCTTGTTGATCTGATTGGTTTTTAATTTTTATTCTGAATTGTTTCCAAGGGTGAATACCCTGATAGTTCTGTGTAACAAACAATCTGGCCTGTCAAGATACAAAAGCTCTTCATCATATTTTCTTAATTAAATGACCTCAGATGTCTGCATCTTAAGTTGGAATTTCTATATAGTCGCTAAACTTAACTTTCGCTATTCATCCACATCTGGAAACACTAGATGATGTAGTGATAAACACTTCAGTCCATGTGTTCCATAAGACTGAGTTGGCTTTCAGAAACACACTTGCTGCATCAGTGATGAAGTGTGTCCCTGTATGACTGCTTTAAATAACGCCGCGGGGTCACGACTCTGCAGTCTTCATTACTGAGACAGTTGTGAGTTGGATGCCCACCATGCCAGGCTGTCTGTCTCAGGCCGAGCTGACCGTGGCCTTTACTGTCACCTTTCCCAAGCCCCTGCAGGCCAGGTCAGAGACAGGTTAGGCTTTATGGAAACTTGGCTCTCAGGTTCATAGTGACCTGAAGGTGCCATTCAAGTGATCAGTTGTCCTCTTCCTCTTAGTTCTGAGGTTGATACACCAAGCACAGTGTCATTTATGTGCCTTTTCGGTGCATGGTATGAAGTTGTGCGTAAAAGCAGAAGAGATCAAAGCTGAAGATAACTGAGTGAAATGACAGTGATGGCATATGTTGTCTATTCTTGCTTGAAGTAGCTGGTCGACTTAAGGGTTTACTGCAGGCGCACTGATACAGCCTAATTTGACTCAACAGGTGACTTTGTTTGAACTTAGCCACATATTTTAACTACAGCAAACAAAAAGACTAACTGAGAGAAACAAAGTGCTTCTGCAGATTTCAGCGACTTCGTGGTCAATTTGTTTACTGCACACCAGTAATCAGTAAATTCTCATATGCTATGAGTCAAAGTGTCTGAATTTCACTTGCTGCTCAGTTACCTGTGTTTAAGTCGCTATAGTAATACATGTTATCGATCATCCAATGATTCAAACTCTTAGTAAACATTGGAAACACTCACTCTCTTGTATGTGGTCACGTTTTTCCTGCTGTAGTCTGGTTTTGGGATAAGCTCTGGAGAACTCTTGATGTGTTTTGGGAGTGGGCCTTGTGACCCTGTAACCCCCAGGTGTCACCTTTTATAGCTTGGATGTGTGTTTGTGCACCCATGTGTGAGCAAAAAAACACAAGAGGACGTGTCAACACACACCCAAGCTCTTTTCTCTCCTTCAGCTCCCTTCATCTTAGATCAAACCTGTGTGATGGCCGTCGTTGACACGGTGCCGCATGTTGTGGCAGCCATCAGTGACTGCTGTAAGAGGGGAGCTCCACCTCCGACCTCTGTCTGTCTGTCTCCACCAGACATGGGGCTCCCTGTGGTGTGAAAAAAGCATTTGCTCTTTTCCCGAGCCTTGCTATTGATGCTGGATGTACTGCAGCCTCTGGAGGTCTTTATGGTCGCAAAACACATCACAGTGTGAATATATGAGAGGTTGAACTCCATTACTTGTTGGGAAAATTTGACATCCTCACTTGCAAAACTGTTGCTGGCATTAAAGCCTTGTAAGTTCTATGTTTGTTTTGTAAAATTGAATATGTGTTTCAGGAATAATTGATGATTTAAAAGTAAATTCTACTCCAAAACTGCTGTATTATACTGGATTATGAAATGGCATTCAAATATTTTGAAAAAGTGTCCATACACGACATCTGGAACATAAAAATATCTGGCCAAAAGACAAATACTTACACACTCCATTTGAATATTTAACACATGTAGCTGTTGTAATCCCATCAGACTCTTCATGGAGTTGAGACAGTATATAATTACTCATCTGTAGGGTGGGAATGGACACAACATATGATGTGTGCGTGTTTGTCAGTGTGCTCCAGATCCCTCAGGCTTTAGCAGAGTTAAAATGACACTTGAATGACCGATTTCCAGCCAGCGCTTGGGCCATTTGTACCTGTCTGTTTTCTGTAAAGGCCAACAAATTGGACCGTCTCCCTGCTACAATATGCCTTTCTGGCTTGGCCATAATTCAGCGACTGGGCTGGGCCACAGAGGAGCTCAGAGCTTGGCGCTACAAGAGGAGAGTGGCCCGGAGCCGTTCCCTGGTGGTCTGGATGCTGACAGTGATGTAGTGCCCACTGTTAGATG